>NW_008676786.1:0-771 GCF_000695815.1 Acanthisitta chloris | reverse complement strand
CATATATGGATTCTATTAGCATAACCCACCCCGCAATGCCACATGTGGATTCTATTAGCATAGTCCCGCCCCACGATGCCATATATGTAACTATTAGCCTGACCCCGCCTCCGAGTCGCCGGCGGCCGAAAAAGGCGGGAAAAAAAGCTAAAATGGCCCCTGAAAAAAGGCGGGAAAATGAGTAAAAATGGCGGCCGAAAAAGGTGGGAAAGCGCGCCAAAATGGTGGCTGAAAAATGGAGGGAAAACAAGCTAAAATGGCGGCTGAAAAAAGGCTGGAAAACGAGTAAAAATGGAGGCCGAAAAATGGCGGGAAAATGCGCCAAAATGGCGGCCGAAGAAAGGCGGGAAAACGAGCATAAATGTCGGTCGAAAAAAGGCGTGAAAGGGTGCAAAAATGGCGCCGAAAAAGGCGGGAAAACGAGTAAAAATGGCGGCTGAGAAAAGGTGTGAAATGGTGCAAAAATGGATATTAAGGCTTTTGGGGGCGGCCAAGATGGCGCCGGGGTCTGAGGGAGGAGTTCCCGCCCTCCCATTGCCCTCAACACGCCCCTCAATGCATCGGAGCGTTTCTATTGGCTGAGAGCTGTTCCCGCCTTGCTCAAGCCCCGCCTAGCTGAGGGCAGTCCTCAACCAACATGGCGGTGGGAGGGCTACGCGGGGCCACGCCCACGACGAAGCCTCGGCCAATGGGACGGGTCGATACGGCTGGTTCAGGGAGACAAGGTGGCTGTGGGGGAAAAATAGCTGAAAATGGGGTGAAATTGGGTAA
>NW_008676785.1:0-1236 GCF_000695815.1 Acanthisitta chloris | reverse complement strand
TGGGGGGCAACACCAGGCAACGGGAGCTAGTGTGAGTCGACACGGGTTAACGCGAGTCGACACGGGTCAACGTGAGTCAACATGGGTCAACGCGAGTCAACACGGGCCAACGCGGGTCGACAGGGGTCAACATGAGTCAACTGGGTCAACGTGAGTCGACATGTGTCAACTCGAGTCGACAGGGGTCAACATGAGTCAACGTGGGTCAAGACAAGCCAACTTGGGCCCCACGAGTCAACGCGGGTCAAGACAAGCCAACTTGGGCCCCCACAAGTCAACGTGGTCAAGAAGAGTCAACACGGTCCAAGACAAGTCAACACCGGCCAACATGAGTCAACGTGAGTCAACATGGGCCACAACATGCCAAGGTTGGACCAGAGATGCCAACGTGAGCCAAGATGAGCCAGTGTGGGCTAACGTGACCCAGTGTGGGCTAACCTGAGTGAACACGCTTGGCAACATGGGTCAAGACGAGTCAACCTCGGCCAACGTGAGTCAACGCAAATCAACGTGGGCCATGCTGTCCCCCGTGAGCCTGTGCGTGTCCCCGTGTGTCCCCGCGTGTCCCAGCCCCTCCTGCAGCCAATAAAGCCCCGAGGCCGCAGCAGCTCCAGCCTGGGGGTGTTTATTGGGGTCCCACCAGCCCCCCCAGGGTCCCACCCCCCAGCCCCCGGGACCCCTCGTCTCGCGCCCACAAACGCCACGTATCCCCCCAAGAACGAGACGCACACGGGAGCTCCAAAAGGACACGTGTACTCGGGGGGGCTCTGTGCCCTGACCCCCCTCCTGCGGTACAAAACCCACGATATAAATATCTGTTAAAAAACAAAACAGGGCAAAACCCCCACCAAAAAAAAAAAAAAAACCAACCCCAAATCAAAAACGGAGAGGGAGGGGCTGGGGGGGACCCCGAGTCAGTAGTGTGTGTGGGGGCTGTAGTTCTGGGGACCCTCTCCCCACCCCGTGGAGATGTGGGGGGACCCGACCCAGGCACCCTCTGGGGGTAGAAAAGGGGAGCAGAAAGAAACAAAAATTGGGGGAAAATGCCCCAAAATGGGTCCCTAAGAGGGGGGAGGCACTGGGGTGAGCCCCCCCTGCACCCCAAATCGGCCAGGAGGGGGGGGGGGGCACCAGGATGAGCCCCCCAACCCCCAAATCTCTGCTGGGAAGTGGAGGGACACTGGGAGGAGCCCCTACACCCCCAAACCTCTGCTGGGAGGACACTGGGAGGAGACT
>NW_008676784.1:10248-12384 GCF_000695815.1 Acanthisitta chloris | reverse complement strand
ATGTCCACCATGCGCTCTGCTCAGACCTTCTCCTCGGCCCTCGCCGAGATGCAGAAGTTTTACGGCATCACCGTCACCGGCGTCCTGGATGAGGAGACCAAGATGTGAGTTTCTCCATCTCCTTTTGCTCTAGCAAACAAGAGCTCCACTCCCGGGCTCTGTGGCATTTTCTGCTCTGCCTGCCCCTGGAAAAGTGGGTGCTGTCTCCCTTGGGAGCTGCATCTCCCCTTTTGGGGGCTGTAGCCCTGCATCCAGGACACCTTCCTTGCTGTCTGTGGGTGCTGTAACCCCTTGGGGACCTTGGTCCCCATGGGCTGAGCCTTGGCTCGGTGTCCTGGCAGGAGGATGAAACGTCCTCGCTGTGGGGTCCCAGACCAGTTTGGGGCACGGATGAAGTCCAACATGCGGCGGAAGCGGTACGCACTGACAGGGCGGCGCTGGAGCCAGAGCCACCTCACCTTCAGGTACCCAACGTTGCCAGGGCTTCCCACCCCCCAAGCCCATGGAGGTCATGGAGCCCCTCTGGGAACAAGCACTGCCCCGAGCCGTCCCTAATGAGCTCTGTGTCCCCAGCATCCAAAACTACACGGAGAAGCTGGGTCGGTACCACTCATACGAGGCTGTCCGACGAGCTTTCCGGGTGTGGGAGCAAGCCACGCCGTTGGTTTTCCGGGAGGTGGCCTATGAGGACATCCGGCAGAAGAGGAAGAAGGAGGCTGACATCATGGTGCTCTTTGCCTCTGGCTTCCACGGAGACAGCTCTCCCTTTGATGGCCTTGGAGGATTTTTGGCTCACGCCTATTTTCCCGGCCCTGGCATGGGGGGTGACACGCATTTTGACTTGGATGAGCCCTGGACGCTGGAGAATGCAGATGTGTCTGGTGAGTTGAGGGCCAAGGAGGTGGTGAAGGAGGCCAGAGGAGCCTGGTGGCCTCCTGGGGTTGAGGGCAGAAGGCTGTGCTGGTGTGGGCAGGGAGAGCAGCTCCACCATGGATGATGCAGGCAGCTCCCACCAGAGCACCCTCATTGTAGGATGTCTGGGCCACCCTATGCATCATATCCTCCACCCCCTCTTGCTGATGGTGCCTTTCCATGCAGGGAACAACCTTTTCCTGGTGGCTGTGCACGAGCTGGGGCACTCGCTGGGCTTGGAGCACTCCAGCAACCCCAGCGCTATCATGGCCCCCTTCTACCAGTGGATGGACACGGACAACTTCCAGCTGCCCGAGGATGACCTCAAGGGCATCCAGCAGCTGTACGGTGAGGAGCAGGGTGGGGGATCAACCCAGAGGTGGAATGCTGGGCATGTGTATGGGGAAACAGGCATGAATGCTGCTGGTCTGCATCCCCTCATCCCTTCTCTCGCCTGCTCAATCCAGGTACCGCGGATGGGCACCCTCAGCCCACGAAGCCTTTGCCCACCGTGACACCCCGGAGACCTGGCAGGCCAGACCAGAGACCCCCTAAACCACCCCCTCCGGGGAAACCAGAGCGACCCCCCAAACCTGGCAGTCCAGACCGACCTGATCAGTATGGCCCTGACATCTGTGATGGGAACTTTGACACAGTGGCAGTGCCGCGCGGGGAGATGGTGGTGTTCAAGGGGCTTTCACCGTTTTTTCAAGGTGCTTGCCAGGACCCCCTCCTGCCCCTTCCCTGGGGAGGTGCTGGGTCCCTGGGTAGGGGAACCCCTCACCAAGGTGCCTGGCACTGGGACTATGTCCCTGTGTCTTCCCCATCCTCTGCTAACAACCCGTTTCTCACCAGGGCCGGTGGTTCTGGAGGGTCCGGCACAACCGGGTGCTGGACAACTACCCCATGCCCATCGGACATTTCTGGCGAGGCCTCCCTGGGGACATCGATGCTGCCTACGAGAGGCATGACGGGAGGTTCGTTTTCTTTAAAGGTGAGCAGGGAAGCTGGATGGGAGGGCTGAGGTGGAGGGGGGATCTCAGTGCCCCCTCCGAAGCTGCTGAGAGCTGGTTGGCTCCCATCTTCATTCACCTCCCCAGCCCGAGCTGCTGCCTGATCCCAAGGGGTCAGGGTGACCACAGGCATCATACCCCCATCCCTATCCATGTGTGCACCTGCTGCAGCAGCTGGATGCTAGCACCTCATCCCCCTTCTCCATCTCCT
>NW_008676784.1:6392-10217 GCF_000695815.1 Acanthisitta chloris | reverse complement strand
CCTGGGTCCCCACAGCCCCTTGTCACCTATGGGCAGGGCATCCCCTACGACAGCATTGACACAGCTGTCTGGTGGGAACCCACGGGGCACACCTTCTTCTTCCGTGGGGACAGGTGAGTATCTGTGGGGTCCTCGCTGCCCTGCTGCCTCCTGGTCCCTGGCAGGAGAGGGAATGGTGGGCAGCAGGGACCCCTGTGTTCCTCACCTGCTCACTGCCTCCCTCCCCCAGATACTGGCGCTTTAATGAGGACACACGCTCGGTGGACCCTGGGTACCCGAAGCCCATCTCTGTCTGGGTGGGCATCCCTCCCTCGCCCAAGGGTGCTTTCCTCAGCCCGGATGCCTGTAAGTAGAGGAGAAGAGGGGTGTGAGGCCAGGGGAAGGTGACCCTCTGATGGACAGAGGCTGGGAGGGTGTCTGGGAGTCAGCAGTGAAGCCCTTTCTTGAGGGTTCTGCTAGTCTCGGAGCAACACCTGCTGTCCTGGGCATCTGCAGGGGTGCTTGGGTTCTGGGGTGCCTTATACCCTCCCACTTAACCCTTGCCTTCATGTTCAACCCCCCAGCCTCCACCTACTTCTACAGAGGCACAAAGTACTGGAAATTTGACAACGAGCGGCTCAAGACGGAGCCAGGTTATCCCAAATCTATCCTACGAGACTTCATGGGATGTCACACGGAGCTGGTCCCCGAACCCCCTCCCCGCTGGCCCGATGTGGACCGACCCCCCTTCAACCCTGACGGGGATGGGCGGACTGAAGGTGAGGAGGAGGAGGAGGAGGAAGAGGAAGACGAGGATTACGGCGAGGAAGGTGACCAGCCAGGCGGGGACGTGGACGTGGTGGTGCAGATCGATGAGTATACGCGCACCATGAGCGTGGTCATGGTGCTGGTGCTGCTGGTGCTGCTGCTCTGCATCCTTGGCCTCATCTATGTCATCGTCCAGATGCAGAGGAAGGGTGCACCCCGAATGCTCTTGTACTGCAAGCGCTCCTTGCAGGAGTGGGTCTGACCCTGGCTCCCTCCCCAAACCGCTCCCACCACCATGGTGCTAAGATGGACCTGACATCCCCCTCCCCTTGTCCCTCACACGGCCTCAGTCCCTCTGCCCCATTGTTGCTTGATTCCAGCCTCAGAACAGGGGGGGATGTCCAATCCCCCCAGCCCCTCCAGAGCAGCCGGGCTGGGACCGGGGATGGTTGTGGGGGGGCTGGAGGGCATCCAGGTCTTGCCTACTCCCCAATGCCTGCACACCCCCCTCAGCAGTGACCCTCAGGCTGCCACCCATCACGTGCCTGCCTCTGCCATGGGGTCCCTACAGTGTCCCTTCCTCTCGTGCGAGCCCACTGGGACTGGGGTGGTGAGTGGGCTGGGGGCTGCTCACAAGTGCTGCGAGCTGGCAGGTCTCAGCTGCTGGCACCTGCAGTGGTGGGGAAGGGAAGGCCAAGGTCACGGCTGTGTTTCCTGTAGAACTGTGGGGATACAGGGATGTGGTGCCTAAAGACAGTGTGAGTTGGGAGATGCCACCTTTGCAACCCTGCTGGAGCTCAGCTCAGCCTGGGCCCTGCTGCTGCCATGGGTTGAGGCTCTGGGGCACAGGGTCCCATTTTTTTGACGCCTTGTATGTCTATTAAACGGGTCGGGTGTGTGGAGAGCTGTGGTGCTGTCCTTCCTGCTGTGGGGTGTGGGCAGGGGCTGCGTGGGGTGTCTGTGTGAGATTCGACAGATTTTAATGGGGGGATTGTCCGAAGAGGGGACCACCAGAGGTCTGGGTGCCGTGCTGGGGGATGTGGGGAAGGGACCAACGTGGCCACTGATGTCCCTGCAGCAGCCTCTGCCCTGGGGCTGCCATTCTGGGGGCGTCAGTGAAACTAGCCCTTCCACCCCCACCAGTGGACAGAGCAGCCTTTCAGCAGCTCCCACAGCAGTGACAACGGCCTCGCTGGGAACACAGAGCGCCTTGTTCTCCCCCAGCCAGCACTGCACTTCAGCCCTGGGCAGCTGTCTCCCTTCCCCAGGCAGGGGCCGGCAGCAGCCAGGGGACAGTGTGGGGACCATGTGGGGACCCTCCTGGAGCCGCTTTATGGGGTGCTTCACTGCCTGTCCCCATGCGGCCCCAGTGAGTTTCCTGGGGGGAAGGGGTGGCCATATCCTGTCTCACTGCTGCTGTCTCTGCAGAGGAAAACAGGAGGAGTCATGACCATTGCAGAAATCAGGGAAATAATCATGGAGTGGGAAAGATTAGACCTGAGGGGTAGGAAACTGGCTTTATCTGGGGAAAAATGTTGCTCAGCCTTTAATGGGAAGGAAAACCAAACTGCAGAGGTGGTGATAAAGGTAGTGGCGTTCGTGCCTCTGCTGGTGAGGTGATGCTCACTGGGGTGGGGGACAGAGCTGGGTTTGCTCTGGAGCAGCAGGTGCAGCCACGGGACAGGCACCAGAGGCCTGGAGCAGTTCCTGCACTTCTGGGGAGGCCAGTTGTGCTGTGCTGGGCAAGGGGAAGGAGTGAGTTTGACCCATCCCTGTGGGGTGACCATATGGGGAGTTCTCCATTGTGGCACTTGACTCCAGCCAGCATTCTTGCTTCCTCCAGTCTCCCCTGCAGTAGGCTAGGGCCAGCACTTGTGCTCTGCCTCTTTCCCCAGCAGCTAGTGGCTCTTGACACAGGGCTGGGTTTAGGGACCAGTAACCCACTCCTAACCTGCTCCCCACTCCCTAGTGCACTAGCTGCCCCTCTGCTCCCATCCCCACCCTGCCAGCCCTGGCAGGAAGGTTCTTCCCCTTCATGGATGGGGATGGAGCCTTTGTGCTCCCCCATCCTTCCCTCTCCCCAGGGCCCAGAGCTGCTGGCTCAGTGCCCAAGACTGCTACAGCCACTTCCCAGCACTCAATTACCCTGAGCTGCCCAGCCACTAATTACTGTAAAAGGGAAGGACCAATGCTGACTCTTGCTTCACTTCCCGGTGCTGAGGAGGAACCCTATGGCCTGGGTTACCCAACCTCCATCCCTGCCTGCATGGGGCAGTGATTCCCAGCCATTAGCTGATTCCCTGGAAAATACACTTGGCTCAGACTCAGCACATCACTGCGGCCAAGTGAGAAATCAAGATCAGGGACAGAAAGCCCTGAGGAATCAGGAGGGGTGGGTGGAAAAAGGTCTCCAAGTGGCTGTGGGCTGTTCCGTCAGCCAGGCCGTGCTGGGTCACATTCCTTGGCTTTTAATGTAACATTTAACAGTTTGGTTCTGACCATTCAGCCCAGACTTGTGCTTGTGTGGGTCTTCCCCAGAGCTGAGGGAGAACCCACAGCTCTGCTGGGCTGGGAGCTACGGCCTGGGGCACCCAACACTCCAGCCTGCCCTGAACCGGGGCCGGATTGGCACCAAGAGTTACCAAAAGCCAAGAACCTGGCCAAAAGGCGAGGCAGGAGGAAAGCGTGGCTAGGCTTCGCTGCTCCCCACCCCCACAAAGGCAGCTCCAGAGGCAGGCGCAGATGCATTTCCCACGGCAGATGCATTTCCCACACTGGATGCACTTCCCGTGTCAGATGCATTTCCGACAACAGATGTATTTCCCACGGCAGCTGTGTTTCTCCTCTCTCCTGGGGGTGCTGAGGGCTCAGCGGGGTGCAGGCGTGGGGACCCTGGTACAGGGAGACACAGGGACAGCCAGAGCCAGCCAAGGATACCCATGGACAGATGCTTATGGCATTCCTTCCCTGGGCAGCCTTGTCATGGCAGGGGACTCCTTGCTGACTCAGGGTGGGTCAGGAGCTGGGAGCAATGTCCCAGGGGGAATTAGGAGTGCTGGGAGCAGAGGCCTGGGCTGC
>NW_008676784.1:0-6381 GCF_000695815.1 Acanthisitta chloris | reverse complement strand
CACTTCCCACCCCCCTCCCGCTTTTCCCCGGATGCTGCAGCAGAGCTGGTGCCAGGAGCACAGGGCCATCTGGAAACGCTCATGGACAGCAGTAAGGGACCTTGCTGGAGACAAAGCTCAGCATTTTGGCAGTGCACAGGCTCTTTGCTGGAGACTCCCACACTGCTCTGTACACTCACAGCAGGGTCAGCTCACCTCTGGCCATCCACGGATGTGAGACCCCAGGGAGGGCAGGGAGCACCTCCTATAAGGACAGGGCTTTTGGTGGCATGGCTGGCTCAAGCCTGGCCTCATCAGGCACCAGGCAGCCCTGCCAGGATCCACCCCCACCAGGCAGTTCCCAGCTTCCCAAAAATAGGTTGGAGAAGCCTGACCTGGAAAAGACCCTGGGAGCTCAGTGTCCTCCACGCCCTGCTGTGCTAGGGTGGCCACTGAGGTGTGGGTGAGGGAGTGACTAGGGTTGGCAGGGCCTCTCTCTGCCTGATTGGCACTGTCTCAGGAGAATCCTCTTCTTCCTTTGCAAGCCAGGGCACAATCCCCTGTGTGCTCCTGAGGAGAGGACCCGGAAAGCAGAGAGGAAGCAGGGCTCAGTGCAGAGGAACTGAGAGGGGATATGGCAAGCAGCGACCGGACAGCTCAAGGTCGGAGGAAACAATGCTGGGGATGGAGGGAAGAGCCACGGGGCCCTGGAAGGGGTTGAACCTGCTGTCTGTGCGTGCTGCAGGCAGGACTGAGGCTCCGGGTGCTGCGTGGGCAAGGGTTGGTGCCAGCACAGCCTTGCTGCAGTGGGATGCTCCCACCAGCCACATGGAGCTCGGCACACCTGTGTGCTGCTCACACCCATCACCTCCCCTCACACCCACCGGGCAGCCCCTGCCTGCTCCCCGGGGTGCTGGACCCTTCATCTCACAGAGAGGAAAGTAATTTCTGGGGCTTCAGGGGCAACACATGAGGTGATGGTGAAACACATGGGCTGCAGGTCTACTTGAGCACAATTTGGTATCCATCATCTCCTGTCTAGTGGCTCTGAGGCTTTCCCCATTGCATCCCAGGGCAGCTCCTCAGGGTGCACAGTCACTCCCTCGTCCTTGCTTGTGTGGTCCAATTTTGTGGCCTTCTGGGGGAAGGCTCTTACCCCAGTTCTGTAGGTGGCAGCAGGGCAGGAAGATCAGCTCTCCCTGCACGCAGAAGTGGCCAAAGTCCCCAGTTACTGTCACTCAGTTTTCCTAGGCAGTGGCCAGTGGTAAAACTCAAATATTTCCCTTGCATCCAGCACCACCTGCCTCATGCTAGACAGCAGCTGCACAGGATTAATGCCGCCCTGGAGGTGTTATCCCTCTATAAAGATGACAACATTTGGCCCAAGACATCCAGGGAGATCAGAATAGACAAGGAGCAGAGAGTGTGGCCCAGATTTTTTTGATTCTTGCATATCAACTCTGTCATCACAGCTCTCTGCTTCTGTGTCAAGACCACTTGTTAGGAAGGAGTCAAAGAGTAAGGGGGACATATGCAGGCAGGGACAGAAGCCTGTACTAGTTTCCTGACACTCTGCTGGGCTGGACTCTGACCCAGGATTCTTCTGGTCCAGCAGCAGACAGAAAGCTTTCCAGGAAAACCCCATTGCCTGCTTCCCCTGCCAGCGGCTGCCACCTGCCCAGGAGTCACCCGGAACCAGAGGATGACCCAGCCTTGGCTCACACCACAGTGACTGCCAGCTGCTCCACCTTGGTCTGAGCCTGCTGCTGCCTGGCCCAACCCAGAAAGAGTCACTCTCATGGGCTCCAAGCCACAGCACTCGCTGTACTTCAGCACCCAAGATATCAAAGGGAAGCTTTGCCTTTGATGTAGAAAGCAGCTCCCAGCACTGAGGTCCTGATCAAAGCACTCAAGTGCAGGACCTTGCCCCAGCCAATGGAAGTGGAAGGTGAAAAGCTGTAGCACACAAGGAAAACTCTTCTTTGGGTTGGCCCTGCTCTGCCTCAGGTTGAAACCAGGACTTCCCACAAAGATTCCTTTCTCTCCCAGTAGGCATGAACTGCAACAAGGACTTAAGCAGGAAGGAAAGAGCAGGCCACCCATAGAAAGGTGAACAAGGAGATACTTAAGATTTTTTCTCTGCAGGCTGACCACACTGAACTCCCCTCTGCCCACCCCTTGTACCCAACTGGGGCTGCCACAGGGGCACGCAGGTAGTAGCCATCCGTGAGACAGACTCTCATCTCTGCACCCACTTTTTTACTCTTTCCATGTAGGAGGATGTTGTGTCCTAGCCAGGTCAAGAGCCATAACCAAAGCAGTAAGAAGCTGGGCACTTCACCATAGGAGTGTTGCTTGTGCACATTCACTCCAGGAAATGGCTGCTGACAGGATGCCTCTGACATTGACCTATCCACCAGCAGCATCCTCTTCTCCCACAGGGAGAACTTCACCCATCTTCAGCAAGATGGTTAAAGCTTTGATGGGAGAGGATTACAAGCGGAAGATTTTTGAAGATCACTCTGTAAATCCACCAACTGTCTGGCCCTATAGGAAAGAGCCAGTATCTGTTGATGCTCCATTTTGTGCATCAAGTAAACAGGAAGATTCAGTATTTTGTTTTGTATTAAAAAATACACAGAGGCTACATATGGATGTAAGGGTTTGTGGCTGGGAGTTTATTCTAGCAAATCCACTGGCTCAGCTCCTAGAGGTCATGCAGGAATTGGCAGCAGGGCCCATGTAATCTCTGCAGAGGCAGCCAGCTCGGGGCCCAGGGGAGCCCAGCCCCTCTTAACACATTAAGGTCAGTCACTCAGAGTAAGCCTAACTCCTGGAGGACAAGGGGCAACCCCAGCACAGGCCCCAGCAGGACAGGGAAAGGCAGTGGCAGCTCCTGGGGAGTGTTCAGCTGCCAAAGACCACCAAAAACGCATGGCGTCAAGCAAGGGCTTGTGGGAAAGGGTGCACACCCCACCCTGCTGGGGTCTGATGGATTCCCTCAGCAGCTCCCCCAGCTCTGGCAAGCTTTGCAAACGTGGCAGGAAAGCCTCACCATGGACTTCATTAAACCTAATCCTTGGCAGATGATATACTGTGGTTCCACTTAACAAATCTCAAGTCCAGCCAAGCCTTGACACATGTCAACGCAAAACGGATGGTGCTTTCCCATGGGGGCTTCCTTGGCTTGGCTCCTTAGAACAACCAAGCTATTCAGCTGCTATGAAAATTGCAAAGGTCTTCTTCAGAGCCTTCTGCAGGTGCAGTCCAGCCCCACGGGGTCACCACCTCCAGTTCAAAACCCACCAGCTTTAAAGGTGCGGGTGAGGCAGCTGCATTACAGGCATCCCAAAAGCTTTACCACAGAGGTGCAGTGGGGTCCATACAGAGAGGCTGCTGACCATGAGGGTGCACAGGCACACCAAACCTTTAAACCAGGTGGGGACTCAGTGGCCAGGATTAAACCCAGAATCTAAGCCAGATGTTCCCCAGCAGGCTCTCCTCCTCCTGGGAGAGACCAGCTTTGTTCCATGGAGCAATACTGAAAGTGAAGTCTTCCTCATTCACTGCACAGCCCAGGGAAGGATCAGACCCAGCCTCCAGTACCTGCCCTCCAGAATATCGGGGGGATGGAGGGGTGGGGTTTGGCCCCTGGAAGGAAAGGCATCAGCTACTCCCAGAGTCTCTCCATTACTGGCAGAGGTCTGTGGCCTCCCCTTTGCAAGCCTTTCCACAACAAAGGCAGATTGGTTGGAGGCAGGGAAGGGCAGCTTCAGCACAGGAAAAGACTTCCCCTCCTGTTATGCTGCTTTGCTAAACCTCTCCTTTGATCCCTGGGGAAAGGGACAACTTGGCAGCTGGAAGACTATTGTGTGCCTCTTGCTGTAAGCAGCTGCTTAAGGCTTGCTTGAGAGCTGGAGTGAGTTGGTTAACTACAGTGAGCAGAGCTGTGCCCCAACAGACAGGTAGGACTAATTATTCTCTGCTGGCAAAAATGGCTTCAGCTACCAGGGGAATGAAAACTCAATTCTATGTAGTAAAAGTGAACAGTGTGAGTTTTTGTCATAGGTAGAGTATCACAAATTTCACGGACTGGAGACAGATCCTGTCTTCTCTATGGAAACCTCCCTGGTTTTCTTCTCTCCTGATTGCTGCTGTTCAAGTCTGTGCTATCCTAAGGGTAGCAAGGCTGCCAATCAAAGTCAAATTTAGAGGCAAACTCTAACATCTGGGTTCTTCAAGAAATTCCTCAGCACTTTCTGAAGCACTAACAACACGTAAATTTAGAGGCAAACTCTAACATCTGGGTTCTTCAAGAAATTCCTCAGCACTTTCTGAAGCACTAACAGCACGTGCAAGTTAAAGGATCCATCAACAGAGGAAGAAGCCAGAAGCAGATTTACAGAGTTAAATGTTTAATAACTTTCCAAGAACAAGTATTACATCCTTTTTGAGAGCATGGAAAAATCATTAACTTCAAGATGGTACACTAAACTCTCTCATTTCTGCGGAATTCCCTCTTTGGTGTTTAATAACTTTCCAAGAACAAGTATTCCTTTTTGAGAGCATGGAAAACAAGTAAAATCATTAACTTCAAGAGGGTACACTTAACTGTCATTTCTGCGGAATCCCCTCTTTGGCGGCACAGTGGCCACTTGCGGTGTTTAGGCTCATCACTTTAGGAACAATCAGAAAAACTGACTTTGTACAACTTGCACGCCAACAACGTCTCTTCCCAACATGGTGTTATTGCTGGACAAAGCAGAGAAAAGAAAAGAGACACTTAGAGGACTTGGCAGCACCAAGACAACAGTACTGGGAGGGCGCCAAGCACTCCCCAGACACCCCTGGGAGGCTGCTACAGCCCAAAAAGCAGTGATAGGTTCCCCAGAGGTGTTACCTACTCTTAACACTGCTTTCTACTTCCCACTAAGATCAGCCCCCAACATCCTCCCTCAGCAGCTTGAAATTTTGCCCAGGAATCTTCTCTGCTAAGTGTCTGCATTGGGACAGGCTGGCCCTGGCAAAGAAGGTCCTTCCTCACAAGCCTCAAGATTGCTGCCAATATGCCAGCATGTTCGCTCCTCTCCCATCACTGGAGGAGCAGAGCTTGGCATCTACTCCAGCTGGGCAGTCACAGGCTTGCCTGTCCCCTTCCCACCTCATGGCACCACCGTCTGCACTGGACAGGGAAGAGATCAGAGGGTCCTCAGTTTGGGCTAGAGGGACACAAACAGCATCTCTCCTGGAAGACAAGCGTGGAGCTGCAGCTAGCTCTGAAGAGCAAAGCTGCTGAGCTGAGCCATGGGTGAAAGCTCTGGAGAGATGCTGGGAGGCTGCCACCCTCCCCAGAGTCCTTCAACAAGAACACGGAGCATATGGGGAACAGCTGAACAGCTCACCCTGCTCCTAGATGGGAATGACAATTTCCATGTGTTTTGGCAGGAAAACCACCCAGCAAGGCACCCCTGACAGACTGCTCACTCTGGCAACAGCGAGGGTGCTCCCTGGCTAACGACCAAAGCTGGTAAGAGCTCTGCTGCTAGAAAAAACTCTGGATTGCGATGGCAGCAGGAGGAGGAAGAGGTAAAAGAATGCTAGCCTGGCCCAGCTGCTGCTCCCACCCTCCTTGCCCACAGCTAGCTCACCTTGGCCTTGTTCTTGACAGGCAGATACAGCTTGAACTCAGCTGGGAGCTCATCCTCTGAGTACAGTCGGTCAGAGAAGTACACCCGTCGGATGCGACAGTTGGCGTGGATCTGAGAGTCAAAGAGTTGGTCCACTTGCCATATACTCTTTCCACACTCAGGTCTGCTGTCATGCAGCAGACTGAATTCCTTGGCTCAGCAGCTGGAGCTCTACCTCAGTGCCTCTATGAATCTGACAGGGCATCAGAGCAGAAACGCTGCTTTGCATTAGATGCAATCTCTAGCAATCCATACCGGCTCAAGAGATTTGGCCAAGCTCTGGCATCTCTGCAAGCTGAGATCTACCTTAGTCCCTAATGGGATTTTTTGCTGTGAACCCATTTCTGCTTCTTCACTGGAATCAGCATTTGCCAGAACACTCACAGTCTCAGCTTGCTGCATTTTTAACACTCCCACTTCAGGAATGAGCCTGTCCAGTCTGTGCTGCCTCCACTATCAGGTGGCAGCAAAGGAGTCCCTCTGGTACCCTCATGGGTGTGTGAGAAGGCAGACATTTTCCAGCTGACTGCCTGGCCACCTCAGGGCAACCCTGCAGGGAACTGCAGCAATCCCCTCATACTAAGGCACAGACATGCCCTGCAGACAGGCATTCCTCAAAATAACACACACCACTGGACACAGTGAACATGAATCTGTAGCATATGGAACAAGTTCCATGTCCTCAGTAGGAACAAACACTGCATCAGCTCTCGAC
>NW_008676783.1:0-497 GCF_000695815.1 Acanthisitta chloris | reverse complement strand
TTCCTGGTAGAACTTGTGACCCTGTGGAAGACCCGCGATGGAGCAGGCTGTTCCTGAGGTGTGGCAATGAGGCACGGACTCAGTTCTGTTTGCACATGAAGACATTTATTTTCTCTACCAGCTAGCTTTTATACAGCTCCCTATTACTTTTACATCACGCATCCTCCCGCATATTTGTCTACCCACAATTCCTCTTTCTTATCTCCTCGTTTGCATAATACCTACAGTCCTCAGCAACAGTAGTCAAGCTTCTTCTCTGCCTCCTTCTTCCAGGTGCTGTTTGCACTTACTGCTCCCATGGTTTCTTGCTGACCATTCCCCCCACCCCCCCGTTCTGCTACAGGATAGGCCTTATCTTACACAAACAGTATACGGAGAGACAGTTCTGGTTAGTTTCATGATTGTCTGATGCTCCCTTGTTGGTCTGCTACAGGATAAGACTTATCTTTACACTGGCAATATACATTCCACGAGAGCAAAATTCTATTAACTCTTTG
>NW_008676782.1:19062-24059 GCF_000695815.1 Acanthisitta chloris | reverse complement strand
AATATGGAATACTGCACCAGAGATAAAGGACGTGAGATAACTTAGGGACACTTCGTGAAGGGATGAAGTGTGTTTCAACACATCTCCAAAATAAAGCAACAATTTTTGAATTAAAAAATGACTTTGCAAATGAAGCTTCAACAAGTGCATTTTTCCAGAAAGCGAGTATTCTTATTACAGCTGGCAAACAAGAGGGTAGCAGTACCCCTACAGAGAGCAGTACTCAAGTCTATCCTTCAAGCTGTGCTCTGCTCCAGAGTTAAGTATAAGCAAGAAGGGGATTTGAGCTTCTTCCCCATTGCTACCACCCGCCGTGAACTCACTAGATTCAGTTCCTCATCTTGCCTCTATCTCAGGATCTCCCTGCATCCAAACTGAAGATGAGCAGGGCCCTGGAAAAAAAGGCAGAACCAGTCACTCCTTGGCATTTCAGCATTTCCAATGAACTTTCTCTGCACATCAGTTCCCTCTCCGTCCTTCAAGAGGTATTTTACTGCACGGTCTTTGCTGACATGGTTTCCTCAAGAAATAACTAGAAATTCCCTTCTTAAAAGTGTTAACTCTTTATGTAACAGACTTCAGAGGCTTAGGGCTGAGTATTCTTTACATGCTGGAAGGGTACAAAGAGCTTTTGGTTGATTTTAAATCTGCTATGAAGCTGTTTTGGTCAGACATTTTTGTATTATATGGTATTCTAATTAAATTTTTAAAAAGTTGCCTACAATTGATAATCTGCCTAATGGAAGATATATTTGTTCTAGTTACTATATATTTTTGCATACGGAAAAATATGACAGACATCTCCAAAGTATTTCACTTCACAAGCCATAGCCTATTTTGATCTTTGGTTTTCTAGATACAGACTTTTCAAGTAAAGACTTCAAATGTTAAACAGCACAAATTCCTGAAATTTTCTTGTGTCTACTGCCTTCTTGACAAAGGAAATAGATATAAATGACTCAAGTTCCAGTCGTGCAAGCACAGCTGTAACTAATTTTTTCTGCATTTTTTGTTACAAATCCAGTTCATAAAGACATTTATTTTGGGCTCAAGAAGACAAATTCCACTTATGCATTTCCCTCCTCTTTTTTTCTGTCATAATGCAACATTTATCTGCATAAGTTACATCTACTTGAAACATTATCTGGAGCAAAATTTCCCTTAGCAGGGACTGCTATTGCTTCTTTCAAAGAAGCACAAATATCTAAAAAAACCTGCTACATCAGATGACCACGTGCCTCTTGACTACTTCCTGCATGCACCCCCGGGGCCAGTGAAATGGTAAGCCTGCCTTTCCCACTGCCAGCCACCAGATTTTCAGCCCAATACAAATTGTCTCCGGGAGGCTAGCACAATGTGCTTTCTCCCAGTGTCATGCTTCATTTTGTTCTTTTTCATGTTAAAGTGTCAGACAAAGAAAAATCGCTCTGATAGGGGGTTTCCTCTTGGCTCTTCACACAGGGAAATGTCAGTGAGGAACTACCAGAGAGAAGGGGATCAGTGTGGTAGCACACTTGCCACAAATGACCTTGCAGAAGAGTTTGATGAAGAACAACAAATTTATTTTTTTATTCTGGGGAAAAGAGGTCTTTTAAGAAGAGATCTTTTCTTGTTCTGGGCAAGAAAATCTGGGCTGCCAGAGGCAGAATGTGGCAAGTAGCATTTTCTTGTTTCACCTCCAATAAAGGTCTGATGACCAGCCAGAGAAGGCAACAGCAGCTGTTCCTTATAAAGCAAGTGCTCAAACAGGGCTCCATGCAGCCCGGGCACAGCCTGGTGTTTCATACGATAGCTCCCTCCCTATTAATGCTGTCTCAGTAACCTACCTCAAGACCACTTCATATTTCTGCTTGTCAGTAGTTCAGCATGTAAGACTCAAACCAGAGTCCTGCTATCCCCCTCCCCCACCATGTTTCTCAAACTATTTTGACGGTTCAGTCAATTTCACCAAGTTCTGCTGGATGCCAGAAAGTGTTGCTTTTTTCCCCCCGCACTGATGAGAAGCTGGTGGAGTCAGTGACACTCCTGGCAGAGCTCGCTGGTGGAAGGGAGACAATGTGCAGATGGGGTTAGTACCTGCCTTGGATCGCTCCCTCCTGCTGTAGCTACTGCTGTGAGCCCAGTATGCACCAAGGAATGTAATGAAGCACTTGGTTGGAAACAGCCAGGTGCTGCCACCCAAGTGAGACCACCGCCCTCGGTGCCAGGCAGCACACGCCTCCCAGCACAGGGGAAATGTCTCCATCTCTATATAGTTTGAGAGCATGGATCCAAAAAACAAACCCCATTTTCCCCAAAGTGAGACCAGGCTCCCAGAATGTCTTGGTTTCTTACACTGCCCTTGATTGCCTTGCACTTGGAAGCGAAAGCACTTCATAATGTCAGGAAGGCAAGTGTGCTGGTGTGTAAACAGCATTCAGGATGCACGTCTGTCACTGCAGGAAAGGCTGTTTGATTATGGCAACCTGTACAGTACATTCACTGTGGCCAGCTGTGAGCAACTGTATGTGGCATACTCCTTGGCAGTCACAAAAAAATCTAATGCAAGGCACCCATGATCTTGGTAGCTTGTCAAGAAAATGTGGTGTCACACAAGTTTGCATCTGCAATGCAACAGTCACATGTCAAAGTACCCATTCCCTCACAGGTCAGGTGTTTCTCTCATTCACAGTGAGAGCTGCCTTGGCCTCACAGCTCCGTCACGGCTGAATACCGACAATGTGCTGGAAAGAAAATGAGTTTCTGGAGGCAAAACAAAAAAGATTGCCAGAAAATAAAGACTGCTCTCTTCCTACTTCCTAGAGTAACACCAGTGAAATTTTTCTAGCAATTAATGAGTTTGCACAGGTGTTACTCCAAGTGTAACTGTCTCCAAGTGTCTTGCTGGCAGATACATCACTGAAGTGATAGTGTGTTGGTGGTAACAGGGAGAGAGCTGAGCTCATCTGCCATAAGTACACAGTAACTACTGCGGGGTTGGCAGTCAAAAATCAGCTTGTAGGCTTGATATGGAAATCTGTCAAATGGAATAGGGAATCCCCAACACCTTCCTGTCTGAAACCATATAAGCACATCCAATTCAGAAAAGCTTCTGAATTAATTTGAACTCCTTCGAGCAAAGGTTGCTCAAAAATCCAGGTCCCTTTGGAAGATGCAACACAGTAGCATTTGCATGAGAAAAGAAAAGCTACCATGCAGCCGTAAAACACCCCTGCACACAATCATTTCATTGTGGTGCTAAAATAAGACAGTTTATCAGAGATGGGAATGAAATAAGATGAAACTAGATGACAGAATGGCTTCAAGCAGCACCCACATGAAAGATAACGTGATCTCTGCTAAGCAGGGTGTAGATGCTAATTGTTAGCACTACCTAAGCACAAACACAGTGTCTCAAAACTGCAAGACTCCATCTTCTTTTGTAGGCTTCCTTCAAATACTGGAAGGCTGCAATTAGGTCACCCCAAAGCTGCCTGTTTTCCAAGCTGACCACAAACCCATTCTCTCAGCCTTTCCTCATAGGAGAGGTGCTCCATCCCTCTAATCCATTTGGTGACCCTCCTCTGGACTTGCTTCAGCAGGTCCAGGTCCTTCCTGTGCTGGGCACCGCAGAGCTGGAAGAAGAACTCCAGGTGGGGACTCACCAGAGCAGAGGGGCAGAATCACCTCCCCGACTTGCTTTTGATGCAGCCCAGGACACTGTTGGCTTTCCAGGCTACAAGCCCACATTGCTGGCTCATGTCCAGCCTCTCATCCACCAGCACTCTAGAGTCCTTCTCTTCTGGGCTGCTCACATTCTGTTCATTCTTCAGCCTGTATTGATACTGGGGGTTGCCTTGACCCAGATGCAGCACCTTGCACTTCACCTTGTTAAACTGCATGATGTTCCCATGGGCCCACTTCTCGAGCTTGTCCAGGTCCCTCTGGATAGCATCCCGTCCTTCAACCGCACCACTCAGCTTGGTGTCACTTGCAAATTTGTTGAGGGTGCACTTGATTCCACTGTCTGTGTCATTGATGAAGATATTAAATAACACTGATCCCAGTAGAGACCCCTGAGGGACATCATTTGCCACTGATGTCCCTCAGGACTCTGAGCGGTTGACCACTGCCTTCTGGATGTGACAGTCCAACCACTTTCCTACCCATCTAGCAGTCCATCCATCAAATCCATCTCTCTCCAATTTAGAGAGAAGGCTGCTGTGGGGGACCATGCTAAAGCTTTACAGAAGTCCAGATAAATGACAACTGTAGCGCTCCCTTTGTCCACTATGTAGTCACTATATCACAGAAGGCTGCTAGGTTGGTCAAGCTGGGCTTCCCTTGGTGAAGCCATGCTGACTCTTTTGAATCACCTGCCTGTCCTCCATGTGCCTTAGCACAGGTTCTAGGAAGATCTGTTCCATGAGCTTCCCAGGCACAGAGGTGAGGCTGACAGGTCAAGAGTTCCCAGAGTCCTCCTTTCTACCTTTTTAAAAGATGAATACAATGTTTCCCCTTTTCCAGCTACAAAGGCTGGCAACTACATCAGTCAATTCCCTCAGGACTCTGGGATGCATCTTTTCAAGTCCCACAGACTTATGTATGTTTAGGTGGTCCTCAGGTGGTCATGAACCTGATCTTTACTTACAGTTGGAAGGACTTTGGTCCTCCAGACTCCATCCTGCTGTCTGTCCCACTTGGGAGGTCTGGGAAGAAAGGCTTCTATTGAAGACCAAGGCAAAAAGTTGCCGAGAACCTCAGTCTTCTCTTTATTTGTCGTTACTGGTTTTCCAGCACTGTTTATCAGATGGGGTATGCCTTCTTTGTCCTTCCTTTTCTGGTTAACATACATGTAGAAACCTTCTTGTTATTCTTTGCATCCTTTCCAGGTTCAGTTCCAGCTTTGCCTTGGGCCTTCCTCACTCCATCCCTATCAAACTTCATCTCTATACCCTTCCCAGGTCACCTGTCCTTGTTTCCACTGCTCGTGCATTTGCTTCTTTTACTTTAGTTTG
>NW_008676782.1:17603-19045 GCF_000695815.1 Acanthisitta chloris | reverse complement strand
CATGCCAATCTCTTGCCTTCCTTGCACGGTTGGGAATTGCTCACTCTTGCACTCATGGAAGACTTCCTTGAAAGATCTGCCAGCTCTGTCCCACTCCCTTGTCCCCAAGAGCAGTCTCCAGGGGGTCCCACAGACTGTCTCCATGAAGAGCTGGAGTTCTGCTTTCCTAAAGGTCAGAGGCCTAACTTTACTCTTTACCTAACCAGGTAACCTCAGGACTGCAAACTCCACCAATACATGATCACTGCAACCCAGGCTGCCTTCAATCCTGATGTGCCAGATAAGTACACTTACATTGGTGACCATCAGATCCAGTATTATACCCTCTCTGGTAGGACTATCTATTACCTGGGTCAGGAAGTTAATCTCCATGCATTACAAGAATCTCCTGGGTTGCCTACAGCTCAAAGTGCCAGTTTTCTAGCAGATGTTGAATGTTGAAGTCTCCCAGCAGGACAAGAGCTTGCAAGGATGAGGCCTCCTGTAGCTGGAGCAAGAAGGCATTGTCAAGTGAGCTAGACTTGGAAGGCCAGTACCCTAAAAAAGGCAGGAGACACCTCAGGAAAATAAGCAAATTAAAACATGAATATACGAGAGGTTGTTCCAACTTCTCTTATACTACCTGTCTTCTGAACAAGACAGGTTGCTTGCAAATACTTATGGACTTCTCATTTTCTACTGTTTTCATTCCTGATAGCATAAAAAAAATTTTTTTTTTGCTTCTCAGCAACTAGTAGTTATGTAGCATAATTTTCTGAAAATTCCTTTAAAATTTCCACCAAAGGTGAAGCTATTTGTCATACAATATGATGTGACTAAGGAGAGATTAACCACAACTTATATGGGCTTCAGTCAAAAGTTCCAGAACTTTTCCACAGTTCTCAGTTTCTTCCAACCACAGAAAATTAATTATTGTCAGGTTAAGACACAAAACTGACAAATTATAGTTAGTTCACTACATTTGGGATACTATTCTGGAAATACCAAATTTGATTTTTACATAAGGCAGTGACAGAGATGGACTACCTACAATGAAATAATAAGCTCACTGTTTTGAATTAAGACAGATAGAGTCAGAAAAGCAGAACAGGAAATTTTCCCCTGTAGATGATTTCCTCCCTGAATTATGAAGTTGAGAGGACAGAATTTCATAGATTACACTTGGTTACACCAACTTTCCAGCAGTAGCACCAAACCATCTATGTTAAAAAATGCAAAATTAACTCCAGATATATTCATCAGCTTTCACTGCAGGCAAGTTACACCCAGATTCCACAGAAAATAAGCAAAATGGTCACCTTGCAATGGTTGTGGAAGCCACTTCAAGTGAATAGTCAAAACTTAGGGTCAACCCTTAAGTTCTATGATTCTATAACCCACAATTGTCCTTGTACCTTAAAATCCAATAGAAATGCATACTATAATAAAGATACTCCTTCACT
>NW_008676782.1:15126-17527 GCF_000695815.1 Acanthisitta chloris | reverse complement strand
TTGTACAGACAACAGTGAGGTTGTATGCAGGACCAACTTTGGTGTCACCAAACTAAAAAGTGATTAACTCAACTGTTGTTTCATCTTTGACACAGTTCTTCATTCAGGTTCAGAGTACCCTGAAATGCAACAGAATGCTCATCCTAATACCTAACAAAGCACTTAAAAGCAATGCAGCTACTGCAAATGGCAAGGAAGAGACAGAAAATTGACCTTTAGAGACCTTTCAATAGCACTTCAATGCGAAAAATATTAAGATATTTATACTAATAATTTTCTCAGTGTCTTCCTACCCCACATAAAACCACTGACCTTACAATTTTCAGAATTAAAATTCTAAAAGTGTACAGAGAAATGAGACTTTCCATCACTGTTACCTATGAATAGCCAAGGCAGACATTAAAAATTAGCTATATTTAAATTCAGATAGATACCAGAATTCACTGTAAGATGTCTTCTGATTCTGACGATCCCAGCTTTGCTATTGTTTTGTCACTGATTTTTAAGCTGAAATTTGAGGGGGATTGGATCTATTTTTTTTTTAATATTCCAATAACTTTCACTAAAAATGCTGTGGGTGCTTTAAAAAAAGTGCAGGGACAAAAATCAGCTGATGAGAATTCACAGTATATCAAGATGAGCTTGTTAGCACACAAAACAACTTTCTGGGGCAGACAATACAGTCAGGATACTGGAAAAAGATAGGCTAAGAGCACATCACAGACAAAGGAGCAGCTTTCAGACTGAAACTCCAGACATTTTCAACCTTTCATAACTATGAACATCCTGAAAAATCCCAACTTCTAGCTGTTAATTGACTAAGGAGAGCACAGTGCATTTTGACACCTGGAGATAAACTCAAACTAAAAAGCCTATTCGGAGCAGGAAATGAACATAATATTGAGACTAAATAGCTGCCACAGTGCATAGGACAAAAATCAAATGTAAGCAAAGGCAGCATCAAAGGCAGTGACGTGTTGCTTCTAAAGACATACAGAAACAACTGAACCTTAATACAAGGAGGAAGAAAGAGACGGGAGGACAATGAGTAGAAAACAATTGATTTAGACAAACCCACACATACAAGAAAGCTGTCAACTGTACTTTCCAACCCAATCTGTGCTTTGCAAAGATTAACCAGTCTCTCCCTGTGCAAACTTGAAACATGGGGAAGCTACTGAAAAGATAAGGTGAAGACCAGCACACTAGACAGCCCCTGAAGCTTGAAGCTCTTCTTCACTTTTGTTAAAGTAAGGATCCTGTTCCACATTGCACAAGGACAAAGATATTACAAATACCTTTTGTAAAACTAGAGCAAATCTGCTCTCACACAGGCTTAAGGCTACATGGTGCATCTGAAAAATGTGCATTAACTACTACCTCCATGCAGGTACTGCAACCCAAACACTCTCATGCACATTTTATAAACACCAAAACGGTGATAGTAACCATATCCATAAAATTAATCCCTTTCGCTAAAGGATGGATTCAATTCTCAGTTCAACAAGCATTACATTGTGTTATCTTGCTTTTTCAAGTGTTTCAGGTCTGACTGTAGCTGAGAAACTGTTTGAAAAGATCCTTCTTTTTCTCTGCATCAGCTGTTTCGTCATTCTTGAATGTATGAAAGACCACCATCACATAAATACTTTTAAAGATAACATTATTTACTAAGCAGAATAAAGTTGTGCTCAAATGAAGCATCTTAGAAGTCTTTTAAAAATTCATAGTACTCCCCAAATGAACAAGAGAACCGAGTGACGGAACAGAACTTTATTATTAAGTCATTTTATGCAGCTGACTAAACACTAGACCTCTCAAAACATGTCAATTACAGTACAATCTACATATGGGGTAAAAAAAGTAAAAACAAGCACAGAAACCCAAACACCACACATCCTGTATGTCTCCACAAACAGTCACAGTCTTTTTCCTCTTCCCCTCCACCTTTATTTTTCAGAAAAAAGGCAAGTAAGGTCCCTCACAAGTACATCTCATTTGGCTTTACCTCTCATTACCTCTATAAGACATACTACAAGAGTACTTAAGATTGTATGGTGAAGAACCTTGGGCCATAAAACTTTACAGCATAAATTGCAGAGCCATGGAATTGCAGAAAAAGAATACTAACCTGAAAAGACACTCTTGCTAACACAGGGCTTGCACTACACACATGACACTTAGAAGTACAGTCACCTTATTAGTCCTACCTTTTTTTAAATGAAGTTAAAAAAAGACAGAAAAATTGGCTAATACTGGAACTCACAAACAAACAAACAAAAAAAAAAACAGTGTAGTTTGCATTTGAACTTTCAACTGAAAGTGACAGAAGTGCTCTCCCACCTCAGCTTTCTTTTTCCCCACAAAAAACGGTTACGATGACAGCATGAAGGGTACTACT
>NW_008676782.1:272-15097 GCF_000695815.1 Acanthisitta chloris | reverse complement strand
AGCAGGATTTACACAATGATAGAGAAGTCTACTACAGAGGCACAATCAATGCTCCAGGAAAAGATAAAAATTAATAGCTCACAATTAAATTATTTAGCTAATAAATCCAATAGCAACTAGGAAATAACGATATTCTTCCTTGTACCATACTTTGCTGGCCATTGACTTCAATAATCCTAAGAAACTTCCTACGTAACAGTGAAGGTCTCATTTTAGGAAGTGAATTTTGCTATCACTAGGCTACTCCATAAGCTTGAAAAACTCCCATGCCCCCACATAATTTGGTAGTTGTTTTAGTACAGATATACATATATAAGGAACTCAAAAATAAATTCCATCTGCCTCACAAAGGAGCCAGAGGAAACATTTCTTCACTTGACTCTCATTTATATTACCATTATGCACAGATTAAACCAGAAATCTTCACAGTGTAGCCCCACATTCACCACTGTAATGAACAGCAGCAGGCAACACAGGTTTCAACAGCTGAAGGATGCAGCTTAAGGTTTTTCTAGAGATGTCCCTGATGAGCTAGATAGAAAGTACCACCAGTATTGAAAAGGTGCCTGAAGATTTGCAGCAAGGTGCAGGGAAGGAAGGCACTGTTTGCAAGAGCCAATCATGCTCCCTCTCTTTCCCCCATGTTTGCTTGAAGCTGTGCTTTGAAGGTTTTCAGAACAAGGGGCTAATAGCTGTTACTGCTTTACTTTGTCTTGTGGTCTCTTTTTAGTTACCCACTTTCAAATCATCAGAGCATTTCAAATTTACACTATGCCTGCACATAAGCCTTCTAAGGAACAATGTACAGAAACTCAGACCTAGGTAATTTTCACTTGGGGAAGATAATGATTCATGACTCAATCAGGCACAGATTCAGGAGTTTCTCACTTTTTAAGTGCTGTGCAGCATGAAGGATAGGGGTTTTCATGGAGAAAAGGTGGCACTGACAATGATATTTCAGACAATGAAAGAAGAAAAGGAGAGATCTTGCAGCTGCTAAATCTTCCATGGACAGCAACAGCACACAGTCCTCCCCCCATCAAAGCAGTCTTCTTCTTTCAAAGGTACACACAACTTTAAAGAAGTTATGACCACAGGGTTATCAGACAATATATCCATGATCATACTCTGCTAAGCAATTAGGTCAAACTGTGCTCTTGAAAATTAGTTTAGTGCAGCTGAAGGTCAAGGAATGAAAGCATGTGGGGAGGAGATAAAGCAGAAAAGAAGTAGAAAGATTTATTTTAACTCTCAAGCACATACAAAGCCCTTGCCAGAAAGAGGAGCTGCACTGTTGCTAGAACTTTATAGTGTGTGAAAGGAACATTCTTGGCACTGAAAAACTGGCATCTGTGTACAAATAGAAAAAGTGTTGTTCCAAGTTACAAGCTGTACACAGAAACAAAAGGAACTCCTTTACATCAACGTGCTCACCAGTACTGTCTTGTTCATTCTAAATTACACTTTTGTCAATGGATTGATGTGGCTTAGTTGTGAGGTAAATAAGTAGATTTTTGTTACTGTTAACCAGAACAAAGAGATATTACATGGTTTTTCAGAGTTCTGTAATTCTGTTTTTTAAAAACAGATTCTCTTGCACAAGCAGGAATTCTGATGTCAAATCCTTTTTCTTCTATTCACATTTGGGTTTTGGAATGCAAATTTGAATAAGTACTCTGGGTCTATGTTGGCAGCAGATGTTCAGAAGAAAAGGCACATTGAAAAAGCTGGAAGCATTACTGAAGGTTTGATGATCCTGTCCTCCTGGAAACCCATGGATTACTGCAGATACAAAACAAAGACATACTAATAGCTTTACAGATTGCTATAAGTTGACTGAATTATTTTTTTTTAAAGTAGCCAAATAAAGATTAAATTCTCTTTCCTGCTTTTTCTAGTGCTTTGAATGGTTAGAATAGGTGTAAGAGACAAACACCAGACAGGCATAGACAAAACCTTCCCTGCTTCCTGTATGCATATAAACAATTCAGCTCTGTCTTCAGTTTCATATTTTCTATCAGCACTTGCTTGTACAGTCTGGGTAACACCAGACGTGCGTGCTTGTCACCGTGCCAGTAGACAAGACAAGAAATGCAAGTTACCAACATCACTGACACTTCACACAATGGTCAGACCCTATTTTTCTGCCCTCCAATCCAGCTATCACCTAGCAGGAACAGCAATTACAACACTGTCAGGGGAAAAAACCCCATATTGTTCGCTGTTCCTTTGTAAGCAAATGCGTAATATCCCAGTGTTGTGACTTGCACACTTTAGGAACTATAAAACTTCTCAATGCTCAAGAGGTAAACAATGTTTCACACTTCCTTGTTGAGAATTCATTTTACCATATGATTACATTTCACTTCTATGTTCCATCCAGTGTGAGATAAATGCACAGGTATTATACAGACAGTTTGAAAACTTAAAAGCTAGTTTTCAAGCAATCTCCTCCATGGTATGTTCAATCCTTGTGTTTCAAATATTTTTATTTTTGTTTTTAACATGAGACTTAGCCACACTGCAAAGCTCAAGAGCTCTCAGCTTCCTAGCATACAGACAATAGCAGTGCTAAACCACACCTTCACATTCGCACTCTCTCTCCCATTTGTACTCTACAGTTCACAAAAAGAAATGTGGTGTCAGATTGACTGAATCTTAGTATTCTCTGGTTCTCTTTCAATAGACACTTCTGAGTCACTAATCTTTGACAACACCAATAAAAGGCAAAAAGTATTGACCTGCTCTAGAGGACTTTGGAGCTAGTCTTTTGCAATAAGAGTTGGAACAAAAAATAAATCAGTGAATGTGGTGACCTGACAAATATAAAATGTATATGAGTATGAGAGTGAACTCACTCTGAACACACATGTATGATTCTGGTAAAATTTAGGCATGGTGAAAACAATAAAAAAGTGATAATGTGAGAAGGTCCTGTGCCTCAAACCCCTTAACACAAGCACATGTATGATTATCAAACCACCGAATGTGAAGAGCTAGGTAGTACTCAAGAAAATACTTCTGACACAAGTCTACCCATAGACACAGTAGTTTGAAATACCAATGTGAAGTCCATGCCAAAATGTAGTGGTATTTAATGTATAAACTGGAGGGAATGTGTATGGCTGTAAAACTTCCAAGGCAGCTGGATGTCAGCCATTTCCTATTAATGATGCCTGGGCTGGAGCTTGTCGAAACCCATTTGGTCTGAATGCATGTACATCTGCTAAAGCCTTTTCAGAAATCATCTTATAATATGAAAAGCAGAGGACTCACACTTGTAAACAGTTGAAGTAATAACCACATCGATGATATAAAGGAAAATGCCAGATATAAAAGGCAGAGATCATGCAGAGAAAGGCACAGATTTTCAAGCAAAGTGCTACTCTTAATGCCATTTATGATATTAAAAAATACATGTACACACACAGGTACTAAAATAATCAACGCCTAAGTACATACCCATATAACTATAGAACATAATATACTGTGCAAGTACTTAATACCAGAGTTTGAGTCTTAATGCTTCTACTGTTCTTTAGCACATAATTTCCCCCTTCTTGGACTTCTCAAGAAATTTGTAAACCAGCCTAGCAATTGACATGAAATCATAAGTTAATCTTGCTAAATGTTAAAAGACATACATGACATGCATCTGACTCAGAATGGAATACAATAGCTCAGTCATCACTTGCTCAGAAAATCTTAAACAGGGAGTCTGGGGTGAATATTAAAACACATGAGCAGAACAAACATTTGACTTTGGTGATTCTAAAGACTGTTCTTGCTGCTATTTCATAAACAGTGTTTTGAGTTTCATGATTCTCCTTCTAGCAATAGGTTCTGAAGCATGCCTGAGTGGGTATTTGTCCTTCGGCTTGGGGAGGAAGAGCCTACGGACAATGCTTATCAGATCTCAGTTATGTGATCCACTCTCTCACCATAATGAATGGTTTTCCTTTATTTCACCATTTCAGAGCCTCCCTGTTCTATAGCATATGACCTATGATTTTAATGAGCAATAACACTGTGCCTCTAAGCAGCATTTCTGCGCAGATTTTGACTCTGGAAGATGTCTATATTGAATGTCTGCAAATAAAAACACACAAATGCATAGCATTTGCAGCACAGTTGCACCTGCTAGATACATTGAACAATGCTAATTTAAGAAAATCTTGCTTTGTCAGTATACTTCAAAAATCATTTAATACAGTCATGGGGTATAGATCATTCAAACGCAGGAAAAAGGGTGAAATCTAATCACTGAAAGCAGAAGTGAGGATGGACTGCAAAGCTCCAAACAGGTTATGACTCAGCTCTCCCACGAAATTACACAAATTAAAGGTGTGGAATGGATTTCATAATGTTTTGTTACTTTCTATTTCTTCCAGGTGTAAAGAATCACTATAAAATCCATAGGTGTATTACTAATCTTCCAGTATGAGCACACAAGCAGAAACAACCAACCTTGACCTTATACTCCATAGAGGATGGCAGAGTATGTTTTGCATAGAAAAATTCTGGGTTTTCTCCTCCAATTATTTGTTTGATGCCAGCTAAATAGGTAAGAAACAAGCAACACAATCTACAAACACATCATTTAAGGTAGTGATGAAAGTACTGCTCTTCCTTGACTGAAGGCAGCTTTTGAAGAAGACATGGCATTACAAGGCAGTTTGTGTCACAAACACTAATCTCATGCCTTAGTAACTGTCCATATTTATTATGGTTTTATGAGCTGCCATTTACAGCCAAATAATTGCCTACTTCTCCAGCTATTTGGCTTTTATTCACAACTATTCACTCTTGCAGACAAGCTGGGCATTTAGGAATTTAGAGCATTTTAAAAGAAGGATTCCAAGTTGCCCCTTCTGACCTCTGTGCAAAGGGGGGCATGTCGGGCTACCCTTCTGCTGCTGCCGCAGGAAAACATACTCAGACTGTGCTGTCATCACTCTCCCTATCCAGGGTTAATCACAGTCAGGTTTTGCTTCCCAGTTCAGAGCAGCTCTTCCATGAGGCCTTCGCTGGCCACACCTGCATGGCACTGACACAAAGCACACAAGGTGTGGGCTGAACGGTGTGGGTTAGTAGGCTGAGCCAGTATCTGTCACACAGACCTCCCTGTCCGCTGGCCATGCATTTGTACGCTGTCCCGGTGGCTGGCACTGATCTTCGCCTGACATGCCCATGGTGACCCAGTTCAGCGAGCTCAATCTGTAATCCCCTCCCACTTCCAGGCTGTGCTAAGCATCGTGAAGGTGCTAGCACAGGAGAAGCAGCAGGAGAATGCAATTCAGGGGGTGAGGAACAGGACCATCCCATCCACCAACCCTTGCAGCATTAGGCTGGCTGAACCACTCTGTCAAAACACCTGGGTGGGCTGGCAGGCAGGTAGGAACAGTAATGTAAAGGTTTCTTTCTAAAGGAACAAAAGGGGCAGAAGAAGTGGACCGGCTTTGCAAGATAGAATCTGGAATGGCTTGTTCTCCAGTTAATGTTATAACTGGCAGCAAAACCAGAAAAGGAGATTCTTCTTTTAGTCAGGAATGTGAAATAAATAGTATCAGAAGGCCCTTTCAAACAAAAAGCAATGAGAAAAGATGAGACATATGAAACAAAGCCATTCCCTGATGTGCTTTCCTTTCCCAGGGAATCAATGGCAATTCTATGCAGAAGGTTCTGCTCATGGAGATAAGAAAATATTGCCAGACAGATAATATACCAACAAAGTCTGAACTCCCATACCAAAATGTTTGAAGTCTATGTTTGCAGAGAAAAGAAAACCCACAATAATACATGAAAACACACACAAATACCAATAACAAAACAAAACTCCCAAAAGATAAAGAAAGCTGAAGGAGACAAGTGGAAATATCTGTCTCTGGGACTACATCTGTATCATCTGCATTAAAGTCACAGGAGCCAAATGTCCTGATAAAGGAGCCTGAGTGACCAAGAAGAAAGGTATCACAGGAAAGTTAAAATTTGTTACCATTCAAGACTCCCATGTACCTTTTTTCCTTATGAAATAATAAACTGCCAATTTTTTTATGAAGTTATGGAAAGTGTCCAGTTCTTGACCACAAAGTTGTTGGACCCAAGTATGATACCCACCACTATTATTTTCCCCTGTGGAAAAAAGGGGGAAATTCCACACCTCAACATCCATTAAACTTGACAGAATAATTTAATTGTAGCCTATGCCAGAATAGAATACAACATTATCAACTAACAAAGTTTGCTCCACTCAGTTATACCTACATGGCTAGGCAAAGTAAGCTCAGTAGGAAAGAACAGATACAACAAAGGGTACATACGATTTTAAGCACTGGCTTGCTTGGACTCATTTAGAAATACAGGATTACAAAGTATCTTCTCAGCAATGAAGTCCAGTCCTCTTAAGCTGCAGACAACTATTCAATAGCCAATGAGTTTTAAAAATTCAGAATACAGAAAAAGAAGAGAGGCACCATACCCCTTCTTTATAATCACAAGACAGTCACCAAAGATTCCAGAAAGTGAACAGCCTTTATCTGTCCCACAACAGTAACACCTTCAGAACAACACAGCTCCAGCAGACTATATAAACTGAAGAAAATATCCCTCTGTTATTGGTTCCCATGGCACATAAAGACACACTGAAGTGAACATTTCTACAGGCACATCCACCCAGTACCTCAAGTCTTACAAGCACCACTTACTGATACCTGAGAGAAGACTGAAGACAGGTCCAAGAGCCCAGAAGCCAATTTACACAAAAGAGAAAGCAGGGCTCCTTAAGTGACTTGTGAAAACACAGTAGTAATTGCTCACAAATAAAGACACAGTGGAAATCAAGTATTTCCAGTACACCACTTCAGTTACAGGCTCTTGGAATCCTTTTTAAGAAAGAAGTGCACAGACAGAATGTTATTGCCCCAAGCAATTTTTTTCCTTTCCAAAAGCTAACTCCTCCGCATAATTCAGCAAAAAATTCATTTAAACTTTCAATCAGTATGTACAGGCAGTCATAATTAACAGAGACTGTGGACTCTCCACAGCTTTTGATAGGTACCCTTATGTTTGTGACCACCCAGTAAGCTGTTTTTCTTTCAGTTAAATACAGACAAGACTATCTAAGCTTTGCAACAAACAAAAAAGCCTTGTAACTGCAAGCAGAAGGAACTGGGGAAGACTTTTGCTCTAGTAGAGTGGCACACCACCACACTGCAGGGTCCCTGCTGCTGGTGGTCAACACATACATGTGGTCTGGGCAGCCATGCAATGCTGCTTCCTCCTCAACCGTATTGCCTCTTGAAGCGGAAGTTGTCTGGCGTATTAGCTTGCACAAGCAGGAGGGAATAAGGGGAAGGAAATGAAACATAAAAACCAAGAGAACAAGACTGCAGACCATCATGTGGGTTACTCAGTGTAGTGTTTTACAGCCATCCTAAACCATGTGAACTATTCTGGATTTGGGCAAAAAGCACCTATTACAAGATATTCTCCCCAACATCACTGTGTGCACCCAAACTCCACCACACCAAAACAACAGCACTTTTCGTACAACAGGACAACATCTTCAAGGACTACAATATGCCTGGAAGCTCTGAAAGAGAGACTTAAAACTAATCCGAGATATCCACAATGACTGTGTCTTTATCAGCTTTCTCCTTCTCCAGGACAGTATCATGTAATTCCTTCTTTTAATTTAACAAGCTCAGTCTTGATACAATTTAGGTTCCCTGTTCACACTTTCATTTTTTCATTTCAATGACAAGTCCTCTAAGTTCACTGTTCTAGAGCTAAGCAGCCTTTCAGTTTCCCACTTGTGATCCATCTGTGAACACTGTAAATGTAAACCTAGTTTCTGAAGTTTGTTTCTCCAACCATTTTCATTCTTCAATGCATTTAAAAATCATCCCACTCCAAGTTCAGTGGTGCTAGGCTAAATGTGCCAAAATCTTTCCGTTTTCTTTCTTAAGAAGCTTCTTCCAACAGCTTCGCTATCATAGCTTAGCATCTCCTTCACTTTCGAAGAGAAGAGCAGCAAGTTCTTTGAAATGGAGGGATGAGAGCTGCGAGTATCATGTAAAGGAGGATGTAGCAAGGTTTGCAGAAGGATATGGGGAGATACCTGACCCCACAATATATCTCTTGCATTAGTCTGATCCATAACAGCAGCAGAACCAAAAGGAACAGCACCCAACAATTGACCAATATATGCAGGGTCCACTCTTTCTGTATCACCTCCTAAATGATGAGATACTGGTTTCTACATCACCTATATTAGACTCCTTGGCACAGGTCTTTGTACCCAGTTCTGCTAAATTTTACACCATTGATGTTACGCCCAAATTCACTGCTTAAGGAAGACATGTAACAAAATAGTTTAGGCATGAAGATCTTTAGGCTTTGTCCACACTTCTCAGCTTCCATCTCAGCCATGAACTCATGACAGTTAAGTACAATTTACTATGCTGCATAGCAAGTCAATGAATGCTTTTCAGGTTTGGCGGATAATCCTCCTTTGTGTCACCTATTTTCCTCCAAGGGGGTCAAAATACAGCCTGAGAAACAACAGTCTTATTTGAGACAGAACTCCTACATAAGCCACTACCATCCAGGAAGCAAAAGCTACTGAGCCACTGCTTTAAATTGGCACCTTTTCTTTGTAATATAAAATTGTACCAACAAGTTGTATGGGTTTGCTAACTAAGCCAGTTAAAAAAAGAAAGACACTTGGACATTATGCCAGGGTCTTAAGAAACATGCAATCTCCTCCAAAAACTGGCATACATTTGAATACCTCTGACTAGCTGCAACCATCATTTGTGAAGGTTACTCCGGAACTACTGCACCACCCATAGTTCTCATAATTTCCAGCTCGAACTTCCTTGTTGTTGGTTTACATTCTTCTGCCTTTGTAGCTAAGTGACTCTGTCCATCCTGCATATTTAACTTGAGGTAGATTTATGGAGGCAATCACAACTCCATGCAGGCTGAGATTTCACAGTGCTTTCAGCTGATCTGAGAGTGCACTGCTGCCATAAATCAGATATAAGGTGAGGGGTTTTTTCCACTTTCATGGCATCACTGCATCAAAAAAAAAAAAACCCACCAAAATCAAACCAAAACCCCCCTCCAAAAAAAAAAAAAAAAAACACCAAAAACAAACAAAAAACCCAAACAAAAGAACCAAAAACGAACCCACAGAGAAACACATAGTAGAGGAAAGTGATACTGCTCCTTTCAGGCACCCACAGTGCGGCCTGAGCTTGGCACAAAGCTCTCATGAAAATGTGGTGTCAGCCTCCCTCTTCCTAGGCTAAAGGGGCCAACTTCTGTTCAGTACAAACAACTCCAGCAGAGGAACTGACCTACTCAAACAGCTGTAAAGGAAGATAATGAAGAGGGGAAAAAAAACCCAAACACCAAACAAACTCCAAAACCACGGGAAGACAAAAAGGAAAAGCCCAGAAAGACAGAATCAAAGTTTCAGCATACCTGTAACATACCTGCTCTGGTACTAATCATGCCTCACTGAGCCTGTCTAGAAGGAAAATCAGACAAGCATTTTTATCTGCTTCCTGATGAGTTTAGATTTACAAAGATTTGTGCATTTAAACTGAAAGCAGAGAATAATCAGCAAACTCTAGTTTTTATTACACCGCATTTTAAAAGACATACAAAGAAGTCATTATTCTCCCCCAGTGGGAGAAATAAAGTAAGCAGGACCAAGTTATACCCAAAAAAGCATCAGCACTTCTTGTGCTTTTCATGAAGTAAACCTCTCAGCACATTTTATAAGGCAGTAATTATCATGAGTAGCACTGTATGGTGACAGCCTCTTGCAGCCTGCGCAATCAGCAGCTCGCAGGTTATTACGCATTTGTGAAAAGGAGGCATTTTGAGGCATGGCTGGGAGGTAAAGTGACTTGAGATGCATAATTTTTCCCAGCATGCTTTCCCATTAAGAAGCCTTCCTTTTCAGTATCCATGCAATAACCAAGGCCACGACTTGAAGACAACCACAGAATAACTTCTCTTCTGAGAACTGACAAGACTAATGAAACATGTACATGGTTCACAAACAGTACAGAAAGGGTTCTTTGCTGTAATCTAAATTTCATGATTTTCAATTCTTCAAATGAAAACAAAAGAGCACAAAAAGACACCAACCAACCAGGTTTCCTACTCAAACAGTGGCTTTGTGGCCAACATTTCCAGAGCTCCTTTGCAGGCCCTTGTCCCTGAAAAACTCTTATAGTTCACTCAATTTAATTAATTATCATGTTCTACTGGAATGTGCATAATGTAGTTACAAAAGCAGTGAATTACACACTTGCAGTGTTTATCACTGTTCGTGTATGAATAACACAGGAAATGTCACTGCAGAGGTTTGCACTTTCTGCTTCTTTGGTGTTTAACCATTTGATGGCTTCATGAGAGGGAAGGTTAACATGTGCTTTTTACTGGAGCAATGGGGATGAGGTTACAGCAAGAAAATCCAAGGAAAGAGGAACTGGAAATTTTCATGCATCAGTTAAAAACTTTATAGCCTACTTTTAGCCTTACAAAACAATCTTTACATTGCTCCTTCCCATCCCCCCATAGGACTTCCTAATCTGATAATTCTTATGAAAAAATGTTACACTATAACATCAGTAAAGACAGTTGTCATGGGTTTTATATGTGACCATTTTGAAAGGAAGTATCACCTCAGAGCCTGACAGTACTCACACGATTTTAGTATGTGGGCTAGTTAGCAAAATTAAGTTAGGTTGTCAAACCTGGTAAGTGCTGTAAAGGTCAAACTCTATTTGTCATTCGAATTTGGTTTCCCCCCCCCCAGTGTTTACTTTCCTCCCAATACAGGAATGCAATGCAGTTACAGTTACAGTGTTTGGATAGATGGTGGACAGCCTTCACAGTTCTAAAAAGTAGTGTTTCTGAAAACTGGTCTGTGAATTACCTAAAGTGAATACATATATATGTGTGTGTATGTTCTGCCTACATAATCCCTGCTTACTATGGAAATAATTTTCCAGCATCCCAGGAAAAATAAATAAAAAAATATTAAAAAATCTTTTTCACTCAACTCTCACAGGTAAAAGAACATTTTTCAGAATAGAAATACACATGTGCACAAAGCCTCATTCTCTCTTATCAACATCTTCACATGTTATCCTATGCATTTTTCACTCACAACTGATAAAGCAATTAGGTACATTAGATAGCAGGGTTAGTTTACTGCTTTTTACTGCTAGTGTGTCTGCTTTGTGAGATACCAAGCGGAGACTACGAAACTGCCAAGATTCATTGTAGCAATAGTTCAACAAGCTGCAAGTGTTACCTTAGCAAATCCAACAGGTCCAAATAAGCTTGAAGTTCAGAATTGTTAGACACCCCTTCCTATTTTTTGAGCCAACAAGAATCTAAAACCACAGTGCAATGCAAATACCATTTTTCAATTCCCAAACTTTATTTCAGATGTCAGCATCTCTTTTAGAAAGCACATGGAAGTTTGAAGGAAAATAAAAAGACCAAGAAGCAAATGTGGGGTAAAGGGTGACGGACGAAGGAGTTACCTGCAAGACCAGGAACTAAATCCTTTCAATTCACATAGACAAATACAGTATGTATTTATAACCACAGCTTTGTTTGGGTACCTCTCCCTAAAATTATTTAAACCTAATTTCTCACAGTATGGTGTGAATTCCCAAGCAAGGACAGTCACAGGAGGTAAAAAAACCCTAAACCCAACAAACTTTGAATAGTTTGATGAGGTTTCAAGGTCTTTACTTGCAGGCTCACTGTGGTGATGTTTTTAATTCTGATGAACTTGAATTCCTGCCTTTTGAGCAGACTGAAGTAAAAGCACTGCAGCAGGGTATTTAAAATGCACAGTCACACCACCTGCAACTGCAGCAGAATTAAAATGACAAAATAGCGTTAGCATATTTGTTACTCTTCCACGATAACGTCTACCAGCCCTTGAAATTTCATGGTTGTATGATTGCTTAACGCATCTGTAGGTAGCCCGCATCTGAACAATGCAAGTAGTACATAACACTTCAAATTTGCAAGATGGAAAATGAGTATATGCAATGCACCATACCCTAATCAAGAGCACAATCTTCTTGTATGTTCCAATGACAGCATTTGATCCGTAAGTCTCACAAGACTGCTTAGGTACAAAAGCTGAAGATAAACCAAGCTGAACAGCCGCAAATGTGTCAGAAGAAATCACATACGGGCAAGAAAAATTAGTAAGGGTGATCCTGTCAGTATTCACAATCTCAAGTTTATTTTTTTCTTATTCTCCCCAGGCATAAATGAAAACCAGCCAAAGAAGGGAATAAAACTCAAACGTTTTAGTAAAAGGACGAGGACTATTTATTACTTTTTCTGCAAAAGCGCAGCGAAATTCCAGAAAACTAGAGAATACATTTCTTTCTTCAGCCCATTTTTCCTTCTTCATGTTTCCAACAAGTCTAGGTTTTATGTTAAGCAATACTTAAACCACCTCTATTACTTTCAATCAAAAATTTCATTTGCACAGCCCATTTGCTTTATTCAAGACACCTTTCTTATTCAAATGATTTTTTTATTCTAGTTACTGTCAAAAGTATTATAATGTAATAAAGACTCAAATAATTTACAAGGGAAAACAGTGCAGGTTATTAAAATATCTTAGTATTTGCATCTTCACTGAGTTCTCTCAAAAGGCACATTGGCCTAGGAAATTCAGGGTCCTTTCATTCAAGCATAACTGTCAATAAAAGCTCACCTGTTAATTTATTCACCTTGTTTGCTTCATGCCTGCAGCTAAGTAAGAGGGAATAAAAGAATTCTTCCAAGATAAGGGGAAAAATAGGTTGATTTTGCAAAATGGTACCTTTCATCATTGCCTAACTCAAGTATTCAGTACAATTTGTATTCCTAAACAAATGTGGGAAATTGCAAAGTTAAAGGTGTTTTTAATATTCACTGCTTCTGAGTTTTGGGCCTCGGGGTAACTACATTTACATGCAAACTCAGCTGGTCAGAAAACTACCTAAAGGGCAAATGGGGAATGGAAAGTGACAGATTTACAGAGAAGTCTTTCATGCAACCCTGGAAATTTAAGTTCAGAAAGAAGTTAAAAACACCACTGAATTAAACCATACAACTATCCTGAGATTTACTTACTCTTAAGGTTTCAGGGCAACACTTCACAGTGGAATAATTCTGGTTCCTTAAATTGATGTTGAAGTGAAAGCTTTGGCCCTTTTAAATAATTGTATTGCACTTTCAAAGCAAAAGTCCTGTCAAACATTGATGAGGTTCTTAGATTTCTCTACTTTTTTTACCAAGTAAATACTAGAGTAGATTTTAACATGCTTTAAAATTCATAAAATATTATAGGTTTAGGCCGCATGCCAAGCTTATATAGCATTAGGATGAATAAAGCCCTCAGTGCTGTAATAGCTTCTCTGTAACTGATCACATTAAAATACCATTTTTAAACTGAACACCATTACCTAATATTCTGCCAATTTGAAACACTCCATTTGTTTTGTTTTCTTCTGTTGTTTTACCACCTAACATTTTCAGGGTCTGCACTTCCCATAGTGTAAAAATCAAATGCTTGGTCTCCACTGCTGTGTTCTGAAGTGAAATTGTGACTTCTGAAGCACATTTGTTTGAAAAAAACACCATATATTTAAACATTTCTTATGTAATTGGCCTAAGGGCAATTGCTCTATTTCATAAATATGTTTAGGGACCAAACATTGCATTGACACTTTCTCTTTAAAATAAATACAAGTTACATAAACCCTAACACTTCCTAAATTTGCACACATCACCTTCTCCCTGAAGAACCTTAAAACCCCATAATTTCCAGATCCCTGTCTTTATCTTCTATAAATTAAATCATGTATCAGTATCTGTAAGCACAACAATGGTTTTACTTTTAAGTGTCCAGAAACCTATATCTGAGTTTCAGAACACTATGTGTTCTTGTCAAGAAGACTGGAAATAATATCAAAGAATTTTAGGTCCCAAAACTCCCCATGTTTAGACTACACAAACTAAACTTACACTTCAACATCATAACACATCTATATATTGAGTTATCCAATAAGTTAATACGAGTTCAGTGTCCAACACAGACTGTCATTTTAGATGTACAAAAATGCCAACCCAGAGCACTATGTGAAAATAAAAGCACACATTCATCAAGTCTCGGCAACATACTCATACATAAATGGGGTGTTTATTTTAAATGCAGTTCAATTCACTCTCTTATAACGTGAAGGACCTTTTGTTTGTGTAGTTGTGGCTTTGATGGGGGTTCATTGTTTGTGTTTATAAAAACAGTGTTGTATTTCTAAGTTCCTGCCTATTCAGTTACCATGTTTACAACATTTGCTGTAACTGGGCTCTTCACTGGAAAGGTACAAACAGGTAGGCACAGGAGTGTCTGCCCCATGTACACTGAATGTCCTATGGTAATTAAACACTAATCCTAAGCTTTGAAATCGCCGAGATGAACACTAGAAAAGGATTCTGCCATACTTGTGAGCTAGAATGCCATTGGATTCCCCTTTAAAGAAGGGGGAAGGAAAATGAAAAGGGCTCGAAGGTAACACAATTCAGTGTTAAAGTAACAGTTTTACAGCTCAAAAAGCACTGAAAATCCAAGGCAGGACTAATAGTATGAGCTTGGAAGCTCGCAGCTACACAGCATTCAAGAATCAAGGTTCAAGCAGGCAGCTCTGCATCTGCAACACTCAGCTCACATTCCCTGATCTGACTCACAGATCAACAGCGATCTTCACCACAGTAATATCGAT
>NW_008676782.1:0-211 GCF_000695815.1 Acanthisitta chloris | reverse complement strand
CTTTGACCCTGCCATTAAAGCAAAACCCAGCACGCAATACACAGAATTAACAACGTAAACTCCTCTCCTGCAGACCCAACGCGTTTCCAGTTCCTCGTAGGTACGAGCCGGACGGGCGCCGAGCCGGGAAGGTACCGGTTAGGACCTACCCAGGTCCAAAACCCCATCCGAACCGTATGAAAAAAGCAAACGCGCGTTAACTACAAATCCG
>NW_008676781.1:61005-77047 GCF_000695815.1 Acanthisitta chloris | reverse complement strand
CGAGTCCCCCCGGTCCCGCAGGGCACGACCCTGGGCAGCGAGGGGAGGACTCGCCCTCCTGGCACAGGGAGGAGTTCGTCCTCGTGGCTGTGGGGGTCAGATACCCGCGGGGTTTGCCTGCTTTTCCTAGTGGGAATTGGCTGTGTTTTCCCAGCTGGGAGGTGCTGCCCGCGTCCTTGCTCCTTGGCACTGCTGGTGGGTTGTGTATGAACGTGAGTCATGGGGCTCAGATCCGTGGGGACTCTCCGTGCTCGTTTCTGCTGACACTGAAGTGAAGCACCTTGATGTTCTTACCTGTTTTTGGCTTCTCTGCCCAGTGTCACGTAGTGTTTACAGCAGCAAGGTTCCCATCCCGTGCCCCAGGTGTTTGGCAGGTGACCTGAGGGAAGAGTGTTTGATTTGGCTGTTGGTCTGTGAATTCAGGTTATCCCCTTTAAACTGCACACCTGACATTTCTTCAGGGCTCTCTGCTGCCCTTGTTTTCTCTGCTCTGTGCTTACCAACAAGTGGGTATCCTGGTTTAGTTAGTGCTGATTATGTGGGTTGAGGTGGAGAAAAAAATGTGATGTTACTGCTTCGTGCCTTGCAGTGTGTGTATTGTGTTTGGGCAGTGGCTTTTGGTGCTGTTTTGGTGTTAGGAATCCTCTTCTAAGGCTGATTCACCTCAGTTCCTGCCAGGCAGGCTGATCTGGGAGGTTTGCTGTTAGGAATTCTGGACTTGGATGGTTGTTTCACCTCAATTCCTCTCCCAGTTCGGGGTTCCTGTGCTTTATAACATCTTCAGTTTTGATAGCATTTATCAGCTCTTCTTGATGCTTTAATTAGCTTCATTATGGCAGTGCTCCCTCTTTGATGGACTTGTTTTTGTTCCTCACTGGGTAAGTGACAGTTGTAAGGATGTCTTCAGATGAGGGTTTGAAAAGCCACACTTCCAGTTGTGCAATGGGAGGTGAGTTCTGCTCTTTAATTGGAGCTGAGCAGCTGAAGCCAATGGTGTCTGTCATTTGTGTGGGGAGAGAGAGGAGGAGACTCAGAGTAGCAGTGTGGGAGGTGAGTGGACTCATTCTCAGCTGGAATGTCTGCACTATTTCCACCTTAAAGCTCCTTTTTCTGGGGTTGTCTTGGAGTATCTTCTGCATGTCATAACTGCTGCTGACTCCATCCATGAACACCTCTCCTTAGAGTGATCAGTACCTGTTCGCAGGTGTCTTATTTCGTAACAAACTTTGGTTTTAAAACAGAACAACCTGTAACTCTTGATGTATGGTGGTAGAAACATGCCATTATCTGCAGGCTGGAACTTGAACTTCTGTTCCTTGTGGGGAAGAGTGAGCTGGATGGACTTTGTGATTCCCTGAGGACGAAGGGCACAGCCTTGAGGGTATTGCAACACGAAGCTTTTTGTATCCCTGGAGCAGGTTATCACAGCCATGGGGCAGCACCAAAACCACCAAACCTTGCTGGGTTGGGTGCTGCAACTGGCCAGAGGGGCCCTGGAGACAGTGAGATGTTACTAGTGAGGCAAGAAGGTGTTCAGTGTATTTCACACTTGTTAAAAGAATATTCTTCTCTTTCACAGGGCTCAGAATCAGCCTCTGTGAGCCTTGTCTGGGCAGTGTGTCCTCACTGGGTGGCCAAGGGTGTGAAATCAGATTTGGTTCCAGTTAGAGATTGGTAATGGCTGTAAAAAACATAACTTTTTGTCTCAGGAGCTTCTTTCAGCTTCTGTGTTATGAAGGCTTTGTCAGGTCCTTTTCTGTTCATCCTCTTTCATCTGTTGTGCCTCCTCTTCCAGGACCTGGAAGTAACAGCTGGGCAGGTTCAGGCATCCTCTTGGGAGGAAACTGTCTCCCAGAACTCACAGAATAGTGTGGAGGCAAAGCTCCTGCCAAACCTGCACTCCACCAGTTGCTGGAAGAGTCAGGTGGTGATTCCTTAGGCTGGGTATATCCCCTTGTCTTTGTAACTCTTCTTTCCTAGTCAATTTTTATCATGTAACTCATGTTACAACATTATTAAATCATTCCTTCTTGAAAGGTGTCTCAAAGTCTTTTTGGGAAGGTGGGAATTTTAACTCTACATTGTTAGGTGACTTGTTTGAAATGGCATTTTGGGAAGGAATTGGAAAATAGGTCTGGTGTACAGAGGCATAACCCACAAAATGGCAACCTGTGGTCTTTAACTGCATTACTTCTCCTTTGAGGGATTAAACTATTTCAGTGAGCAAAACATTTTTAGTATGGGAATAAATGCACTCCTATCAGAGGAACCCATTATAGCTAAATCTGGGGAGATTTGGAACATCTTTCAGCTGTGCCCTAATTTGTTTTAATTGAATACTCCCCATGAGAGTTAAAGCACTGGAAAAAATCGAGCAGTTACTCTTTCTATTTGCTGTCATCTTTAGGAAAGTCATTAACCTCCAAGTTAGGGGCTGTGTCAGTTGTGTGTCACATGATGAACAGTGTTCTCTTGCTCTGTAAGGGCAGAAGCTTTGGAAGAGGAGTTGCTTTGGGCACAGAGCTGAGGACGTAGTTGGCTGTTCCCGTGGCTTCACGTTCTGGAGAAATAGTGAGGAGTGACAGAGCTGTGTGGAGCTGAAGGGGTATGTAATGTTTCACTTCCAAGCTGATCTCATCCTTTACCTCAGCCTGTTCATGTGCCAGGCAACCTTTGATTGGAGGGAAAGTGTTCTCCAAACTGTTTCTTTGCCAAGAAACTCTTAACTTACTCCCTGTGAGCATTTGGTGGCTGAAGCAAACCTGTATTATGGATGTGTAACACTGGGTAGTGCAATTCTTTACCCACCTGGAAAGGTTGGGATTTAATCTTCTGTTCTTACTGTAACTGTGTAACAGTGATGCAGAAGAAGGATTAGTTAGCAGAAAAGCTGAGAAAGAAGCAGCAGGATTGGAGCACTTGGCCTAAAATGTGGGAAATAATACTGGGAATGCTGTTGCTGAGGTGGCAATGAGGAATCAGCAGAGTGCTCTGAGCTGTGGCTCTGGGTCTAGCAGCTGTGTGACAAGTGATTTTGATGGAGATGAGTCAGAGTTCCAGCAGCTCTCTCAGTAAGAAGTGGTAAGAATTAGCGATTCAAACAATGTCTGGAAAGCAGAGAGATCATCAATAGTTTAACAGCTTCCTTGTTGTCCCAGCACACTGGAAAGGAGTCCTCAAATTATCCTGAGCACAGAACGTGAGTCCACATTCTGCTCCTCCAAGTGAGAGTGCAAACACCCAAACTGTTTCCTTTTCATAAGAGCACCCAACACTTGGTGTTTCTGCAGCCTCCCCCGAGCTCCAGAGAAGAGACTTTTGTCCTTTGCTCTGGCTGCAGAGAGCAGATATTGCAGTGCCTGATTCTCTAGCTTGTTTTGCTTTGTCTCACTTATGCTGTGAAGTGCCAGTCACAGTTACCATAAGACCTTTGTGTTGACCAATTTACATGTTTGACTAGCAATAATTGTCTTTTTATACTTGATGGTTTGGGTTGCACTAAAGCTCAGTGGTGTATTGTGGGTTCTTTGTTCAGCCCCACAAAGCAGTTCTTGTGTGAGCACAGCTCTAACAAATGATCTAAGCCACCCTGATACAAAAACTGTTCACAGTTGTTTTTCTCACTCTTTTAAATAGTTTATTTTTTTATGTTTGCTGGTAACTGCTCCATGTAGTAGGCAAATTTATTTTTAGAGATGGACTCTGTGTCTTTTTCAGCATCCATTAGAAGTGAAGTTCTGTTTAGCAGATGGAATTTCTTTTCCTTTGGGGAGCTCTCATGGATTTGGTGTAGACTTAAGAATATGGACTGAGTCAAAGAGGGATAACTCCATTTTGGGTCAGGCTCCCACTCCAGTTAATCCCTGTGGGGAGGCATAAGTGCAGGACTAGGGATTCTAATAGGCATCAAGCAGCACAACAGCTCAGGAGCACTGAGCATCCTCCAGTGCCTTGTGCTAAGATGCTTTAGGTATAATTAGACTTGGGTAAACCAGGGAGTGTTTTCTGCAGCCACTAAGGCTTTGCTCTGTGAATTTTAGCCCATTCAGCCTTGCCATGTGATAGGTATCCAATCTCCTCATCAGCTGTGGGTTTCAATAGGAATTTTTAGAGCTCTTTCTGCAGAATTGTTTAGCTTTCAGACCTTCTTAGCAACTATTCTCCCTCTACAAGTGTGGCAGGGGATTATTTATCTGCTTTACTGTAAAGGTTGACTTGTGTACTTGAGGTAGTGTTATGCAAAGCTAATCCTGGATTAGTGCCTTGCCAAGCAGGCAGAGGAACTCTGGCTCTGGGAGCTGAGCTCATGAAAGCTGTCACAGCCACGTAAGAGCACACCTGAGCTCCCCGGGGATGGATGGGTTTATGCTTAGTGGATTGCAGTGGAACTCAGCCTTGTGCACAGCCTGGGGTTTAGCATCAGACTGGGAGAGCAGTTTGCATTACAGTAAATTAACTAGAAACGTAATTAAGCTGAGAGCAGAGACCCAAACCAGTCGTGACTTTAATTTTGAAGGCTATGTGTGCACACAGGAGAAAAAAGATGGGTTTAAAATGAGGAACCTGTGGTTTCCACTGGAGTTTTTTGGTTGTTCTTTTAAAGTTTGCTATATTTAAGTCAACAAAACATGAATGAAGTTCCCTAAACCAGGACACTTTTCAGCGTGGCTGTGTGCACAGTGGCTCTGGATGGCTTTTGCTTCCCAAGCAGCTTTCTGTGGGCATCAGGCTTGCTAACTGTAGGTTAAATTAAATATTTAAATATTCCCCTCTGCAGTGTGAGCTCTGTGTGTGTAAATGTGGGGGGGGTACACGTGTGTGTTTTTATAACCTTCTCCTGTCTGTGTTCATAAACACCTATTAGACTGATGTCAAAAATAAACACAAGTTAGTGCAGTCAGTAGAAACAAAACACTTCACCATCTACAGGGACTCCCTGTCCTGATGGAATTAGGAGATGGCTGAACATTTGATCCTCACACTGCCATAGCAACTGGCCAGTTACCCACTGAGTGCTGATGTAACTGCACTGACTTCCAGGCTGTCAGGCTGCTCCAAACTGCTCTGAGGGCAGTTCATATTCCCTGATGTCTGACTTGCAGTTCAGAGCAAGCTTTGGGTTGCAGGTGACTGCAGAGTGATGCTGTAGAGCTCCCACTGCAGCAGGTCATTCCTCTTGTCCTTGGCTGATGCGGGAGCCCTTGGCATTTTTCACAAGCAAACTTTTGCAGGGCTGTTTTATTAATTTTCTAGGTGGTTTGGGTACTCTGGGGCCCAATCTGCAGTGAATAAAAACTGTGACATGCATGAGATTAGTTTCTGTTTGAGTAGAGAGATTTCATGTCAGGAGGAGGTGTGGAGGAAGAATTCCTTTCTGAGACCTCAATGTTTTTGGCTACTAACTAAAACCCCTTTAATAAACACATCCTAGCTAGCAATTTTGTCTGTATTACAAGTCATGCACAAGGCTTGTTCCTGTTTAGAAAAAACTGTCTAAAACTGCCTTGTGAAACCCTGGAAATATTAAATGCAGTCTCTGAAATTTAACATTTCATTTAAAAATTAGACAAAATTCTTACAGGCCAAATGGAAGGAGTGAGCTCACTTCTGTTTACCAAACCTGACTTACTGCTTGGCTCTTAAGGCTAGCATAAATCAAAGGGGAAGTAGTTTTTTTGTGTAAAACTTTAATTTCCTCCACTGGACAGTTTTATATAACCTGTCATTTTAATATTGCACTGTTTTTCTTTCCAACAAAAGCAGCATATCACAAATTGTAAATCATGTTTACAGGGAGAAACTGAGTGCTAATGAGATGCCTTAGGTTTATGGAACTCTCTTCTCCAAAATAAAATTCCAGAAACTTTTAAGATTCAAGAAAGGGTTTGTCAAGCAAAGAGTCTCACTGGCTACTCTCTTGGTGTTTGATTGCATAAGAATTGTCAGCTGTTCAGGTTTGGGGTTTTATAAGAGGGGGGAAAAAAAGGAGCTCTTGCAACACTCTGGTTTATGGATTCCAATCCTTGCACTATTTGCTCTCCTGGATGAGGGAAAGCACTGCTGTTCTTTGGGTTTTTAGGGCTGAGCTCTCTAGAGAGGCTGAACCAGCAGAGAGAATGTACACTCTGAAAAAAGCTTCTCATCACAGAGCTCTTGTCCTCTGCAGAGTTTACCTTTCCTGCTTTAGAGATATTAGACTGAGCAAACCAGGAGATGCAGCTCTGTATCTTAGTTACCATACTGAGGGCTAATTTTTCAGCCTGTGAGGTTTTTGAGGTCTCCCTGCACACTAACTACCTGCAAGCTTAGTGGCAGAGGATGAGATTTGAGTCTTAGGTACCTCTGTGAGGACTGAGTGAGGTTTGTATGAATCTCTGCTGCTTCTGGAGCCCAAACAGTGGGCTGGGTCATGGAGGGGTTGTTCAAGGAGCTTTTGTTCAGCTCTTACAAGTGAGGGAGTTTTGTCATCTGAGTGAAAAATTTAGATTTATGTAGGTGGAAATGTTTTAATCTTTGTCATTGGGAGAATTGAATCACTTGCTCCTGTTTAATGGTGTAATGCAGGAGAGCTGTGATTAGGGGTTGGAGAACTGCTGGATGTTTGCCTTTCTCGTTTGACTGTGGAGTTAATGGAGTCTTCCTAACCAGAAACAGACACTGAGCTCTTTGGTTTTCTTCTGCTGTTAGATCCCCACAGGTGACTGATCTATGAAATGGCAGAGAATGGCACAGACTGTGACCAGAGACGCATCGGAATGAGCAAAGAGCAGCACAATGGCAACTTCACAGGTAGGTGGCAATGACTTCATGCTCTCAGCTGGTCAGGCTGGGGTGGAAAATGGCCATAACAACATGGCAGAGGAGGTGATGTTGGTGCACTTCTGTGCTTAGGTCAGGCTGGACGGGACCCTGAGCAGCCTCATCTAGTGAGGGGCGTCTCTGCCCGTGGCAGGGGGTGGAACGAGCTGATCTTTCAGGTCCCTTCAACCCAGACCACTCTGGGATTCTATGGTTTTATCCCCACTGAATGCAAAGGGCCTCAATGCCTGAACCAATCTTGGAATCCTCAGTCATCTCTCAGCCTGAAGCCTGGAGGATTTGTGTGTTGTGAAGCCATGGAGTAGCTTTGTGCGGTGTATTTCCATTCATGTTTTTCTTATACACTTTTCTCCTCCCAAAGTTCTCGTTCTGTAGTTGATCCTTTAAGCCCCACAGAGCTGACCTGGGCACCACCAGGGGCTGCAGCAGGGCTGAGCTAAAAAAATCAACTCTCTTGGCAAATCTGTGGCTGTGGAAGTCAGGCTGTCCAGCCCCACCCTTTGGCACTGGAAAGTCAGGGCTTGGTGATAAAAATCTGGTTTAATCTGTCAGAAATTCAGTTATTACTCTCCCAATTTCTAGCTTTTCTGTTGAAATTCACCATCACTATAATTTGTTTCAATAATAAATCACTAACAAACCAGTTTTAACCACCTCACCTGCTGCCTCAACTCTGGTTTTCCTACTGGTGTGTCTGAATTAGCCTGGGGTAATGTTTAGAACTCATGGAAAATAACATGAAAACATCTAATGAAGATCTTTGTGTCACTGAATTATCCATGCTGTGAGGTAAAGTATAGAAATGATAACCATCTTCCTTTGTTTCCTGTCAGCTCTGGATGAGCCAGTTCCATATTTAATTAAGTTTTGTAATTGGGTGATTTCTCAAGTTGTTTGCAGTCTTACACCATTGTCTTTTGTGACCTTTACTAAACACAGGGTCAGAAAACTAAGGTTGAAACATTTTAATGACACAATCTGAATCTGAGGATTCAGGTTGTGTCATAAAAATGAATCTGAGGATTCAGATTAGATTAATATTTTCAATGCAACAGAAAATGTGAAATTTATGAACATTATTGCAGTGCACAATAGATACATGTTTTGCTGTCTAGTGAGTGATGTTCAAACAAGTTTGATGTCTGAGCATTATTTTTGTGTATTTTCTCCATTGTTTCCTGGTATTTTTTTCCCTCTTACTTCAGAATTCCTTTTCTTTAAAAGCTTAAAAATTATTACTGCCTGTTAGCTTGACAACCTTTGAACAAGCAAAACAGCTAAGGATTGGGGTTTTATCCATCTTCCTTTATTGTAAGCACAAGATAACACCTTTATTAGAAGAACCTTTCTGTACCTGTGTGGCAGTGAGTGTTGAGCTCAGCATTGTAACCAAATCACTGGGTAAAACAGCCACATCAGGCCAGGGAAGATCCTTTCCCTGGGAGCACTGTGGGCTCGTCTGGGAGAAGCTGACACCAGTGAGTCAGGAATTCCCAGAGCCTGAGGATCCTGTCTGGGAGGGCAGGTGCTGTTATCCAGTTCCATGGTGACTGAAGTGTATAAAGAGCACATGTAACTCAACCTCGTTCGATGGGAGGAGGCTGAGAATAGCTCTCTTGGAACAGAACCAGCTCACAATGTCTCTGCAGTGGGTGGTAAAGTGACATTTGACCTAATGTAGTAGCTGGTTCAGAAGGAGTAGTGCAGTCCCTTGCATTAAGGCTGCTAAAGATGCCAGACCTGTGGCACCCTGGGCCAGTTTGGTTCTTGAATGCTTGTCAGTCACATGGAGGAACAAACCACCTTCCTCTTGCTTTCTGATGCTCTTGGGACAAACACTTTGTGATGAGGAGAAAACATGACTGAGAGCTCCCATTAACTTCCTAACACACATGTTTTGGGGTGGGATAAACCTTGAACTGCCACATTCTGCTTTTACATCTCTTGTGCTTTTCCTTGGCAGATTCCTCTATGCTGAACGAACGGAAGCGAAGGGAGCGAGAGGAGAGGTTGAATGTTGTCCTGTGGAAACAACCCCTTGTTACCTTGCACTATTTTTGCCTGGAAACTCTAATAAGCTTGAAGGAATGGACCATAAAGTAAAGATCATTTCTTTAACTTCTCCTAAGCGTTCTGGGGAAACCCATGCTCTGATTCAGTAGGTCATTCTGACATCTCACTTTCCCTGATGATTCACAGCTCTAACATTCTTCTTTCAGAAAACAGAGTTATTTTGGGCCCTTAAAGGTGGAACACACCACACTGCTAGCTGTGCACTCAGACCTTCTGCCTACATTGCATGAGTGCAGCAAGGTGTCTGTGGGAGAAAATGGCAAAATTCTTCTCTGAAGAGTTGAATATTCCAGTTTGACGGAGTTAGACAGTGGTCAGAGGTCCTTAAGGCAAGGGATACTGTACTTATGCACTTAATCTAGCTGTTGGTGTCACTGAATGATCTTCAGATAGCTTAGCCAGGGCAGGGGTCAGGGTTATGTGGAACTTGCACTGATGTTTATGATGCTGCAAAGAGGACTTTGCTTCTAAGCTATGTGTTTCTTTTTCAACAGGAAATGATTTATTAAAGTACTTTCCCTGAGTGTTATTTTCACACTGGATAAAACCAGCTTTTACTCCAGGGAGAGAATTTGTGAGGAGCAGTCCTACCATTCCCTACTAGTGTGAAATGTACAGCTGTATCTCAGTGTACTAGGCTTGAGGGTTCAGAGTGCCAAAACACGAGTACAGTTTGCAATGGAAATGCCAAGAGTAGCAGCCATCTAATACCTGTGTTGGTAACTGGACTCTCTTGTGTTTGGGATTGAGTTTAGAAATGTTTTCCCAGTCAGAAGACAGGATCTAGTGTCACCTGGGATGATTCCAGCTGTTGGGCTGCTTCTCTGCAGCATGAGCTGAGACTGGTGCTCATGGTTATGTTCATTGTCCCTTCTGGGCTGGGGACATGAGATTGACTGAGAGGAACCCCCAAACCTCCTTATTTTCCTTCGTGCATCCCTTCAACTGCCATTAGGAACTGCTTCTGTGAGAACTGAGGTCTGACATTAGTCATTTCTGACAGCCTCCAAGCATTTATTTAAACCAAGCAGAAATAACATTTGAGGATTTATTTTAAGACCTCAAATCTTATTTGGCTTTCTAGACATCAAATCCTGCTGCAGATGCACTTGCATCCTCCGCTGTGCAGCACATTTTTGTTGTCTAGCACTACCATGACAGTATCTTTACAGAGAATAACCTTATTATGAACTATTAAGTTGAGACCTCAGATTGACTCTTAATGATCTCTTGCATAAACTGTGGTTTAAATTATGACAATCACTCGAAAATCCAATTGTCATACTAATGTAAGCAGCACTGACTTCAATTTTAACACAATTTAAATGATTTTTTTTTTCAGCTTGCTTAATGTGAAACATTTGTGACTGTTTTCCTGGATTATGTCTCATATTTCTGTCTTTGTCTGAATAGATAAGTTCATAGTTTGCTGTCACAGTCTGAGAATTTGAAGTGATGTTAGCACTTACTTTTTGATTTATCATTGGTGACAACATAATAATGCTTCCTAGAATATAATACATGTATTTGCTAATCCACTGTGTGTGGCCACACACACATCAGGCAGAAAAAAGCAGGGAAACCAACAGTGATTTGGTAGCAAATTCCATTGGAAATCGCTTTTCTGCCCTTATTGCAGTAACTTCCTAATGCTTCATCATTAGCTGAATTGTACTTATTAAACTTGGAGCTGTTACGAGAGATACAAATTCAATAGATCAGGGGAACCAAAAGAGTGTAAAGATCTGTTCCTCTTGCTGCCCCTGTGGTTGTGCTCTCCAGCACAGCCTGAAATTAGCACTTGTGTGTTCCACCCACAGCTCTCCTTGCCCAGGGCCAGTGCAGAGCAGCTTGGGCTGCTGGTGAGGGCCTGTGTTTGACTCTTGGCTGCAGAAGCTGAATTGTTTGCAGATTGGCTTTTTTTGCAGACAGTTACTTTGGTATTTTTATTTAAAAACCAAATTATGCATGGCTGAACTTTGATCTCACTTGACAGCAAAGTGGAGATTTTCCCCTAAAGAATAAAGACTCCCCAGAGATTTTCATGGGAGGGTTATGCTCTTATTATGGCAAACTTTTCAGCTGCCATTTGTCCCAGGCCCCAGGGCTAGCTGGGGTGCTTTGAAATGGATGCTAATGATGTAAAACCCTAATTGCCATTTGTCTTTCAGATTGTGGCATCGGAGAAGCATCTTGGTGTGTGTTTTACTGGCACTGGCAGCACTCACAGCCACCTACTACATCGAAGGAGCACATCAACAGGTAAGAGCTTCTCAAGCTGCTTCCCTGAGTTACTTACCCTTCCTGTCCCTGTGCTGAAGTGCTGGGAATTAAACAGGGTCTTCATGCAGTTAGTGTGTCTTTTGAACTCCTGCTCCCCAAGCATTTGTTTCTCATGTCATGACTCTGCTGTGTGTGGCTGAGTTGTGTTTCAGGAGTGGGGAGTGATCAGCTGCATCATTTGGTCTGTTGTATCTGTAGGTGTTGCATTTCTCATCTGTGCCTGAGTAAGCACACCTCCAGTGCTGCAGCACTCCTTCACAGCTGCTGTTACAAGCTTTTAATAGTGGTGTGAGCTCTTTGGGGATAATGTTATACTGAGTCATGGGAGAACTTTGTGGTTCCCAAGAAATGTTTCTTCTGCTTTTATGGAAGAGGCTCCTGACCAGACAGGATAGGCATCTATCTACATATGAAATGGTTTTATGGCTCAAATCTGGTTCTGTGATGCTTCTCATACCCACATGGTTTTCAAATGGCTGTTCAGAAACTTGTTGAGCTTGGTGAACACAAAAATGATGCTTTTACACCGTTACCTAAGGTAATGGTGGTGTTTGCACCTTCCCCCTCCCCATTTCTCTTTGAGTGTCACATTTTCCTGGAGGACAGACAACCTTTTCAAACCCATTTCCTTGTGGAACTGTGTCATCTTACCACTCTGACCCTGAAATGAGCAGGTTTCCAATTTCAGAGAACTCACTTGCCTCCGTAGTGCTGTGGTGTGTCATTGCTGCCTGAGGGACATGCAGGTCTGGAACAGGAGTCCTGACTTCCCAGGACAGGTCTGGGGACACTTGGCTCATCCTCTTGGTGTTGCTCTCACAGCAGTGAGAGGCAGATAGTGCTTCCTGCTTCTCCAGTGTACCCAGCTGGACTTTTGATGTCCAGAGTTTGCAGTGGCTTTGCCATATCCCCTCATTGATGTGTGCAGCACACAGCCAACATTTATCTTTTCTTAAAAGGAACAAACCTGCTACTCCCTGCTCCAAGATAAAACATTCCACAGACTAACTGGGAGTGCAGCTAATTTCATTCCTTTATTTAATCTGTTCAGACCATGCCCTGAGCTGTCTGCTTGCTGCCTGGGCTCAGTAGACACCAGACACTGTCTGGGGCTTGCTGCTCCCTGCTCACACCTAATGTGCCTGTTCTGGATCCCAGCCCCCTACTATTGAACCTGAATTTTCATCTGTCTCCTTGGAAACTTGCTGATTCTATGTGTGGGGGGAAATGTGCTGTTTTCTCTGCATATCTGTGCTGTAACTGCAATAAATTGCAAGTAGAAGTATCTAGGATTCTATTTCAGTTGTTAGAATGCAATATAATAATCCTAACTCTTTTTTTTTCTCTTTTGTGACTTTTCTATTTCAGTATGTGAAGTACATGGAGAAGAAGTTGTTCTGGTGTGCCTACTGGGTGGGATTGGGCATTCTGTCCTCTGTTGGACTTGGAACAGGTCTCCACACCTTTCTGCTCTATTTGGTAAGGATGTCTCCACACTGCTCCTCCTGAATCAAGGGGTTTCATTGCTGAATACTTTCAAATATGTGGATAAAGAATTTTCTCTAAGTCCTAAGCAGTAAGTCCTTCTAAAGGAAAAGAAATACTTGGTGTAATGCCTCTGGGCTCTAGTGAATGTTATTCATATTTTATCCTGTGTCACCTTGTTTTGTGGTTGGTAAGTTCTGTGTTCATTGAACTGTAGATTTTAGCCTCACTCTGAAACCATGAGGCAAAATCTGCAAGCTCCAGCCCCTAATTTCCTAATTAAATGAAGCATTTTTAGCATGTGCAGCTCAAATGTTTCCATTTAAAATTTTTTTTTCAGCATCATTTTTTTAGTAGCTTCAGATGCTTATTTTTCCAGCTGAAACAGCTGCAATAGGCAGCTGGTTTGAAGTTCAGGCTCTATTAATCTTGCTGTGAAAATAGAAAGAAAAAATGTTTTTCTATGAAGATAAAATATCTTCTGAAAAATTGTGTGCTGTTGTTTATCTCAACTTAGCTAGGAAAGTTAGGGAAATGTTTGGGTGTGTTTTGCTTTTGGCCATTGTATTAGTTCCTGGTTTATGAAACCACTGTCCTGGATTTTAGAAAAGGATTCATGGCCACAAAATAATTAAAACCAGTTTCTGCAACAAATGTCATCTTGTATTTGGAACAATTACAGATGTTTACTTTCAGAACTGCTTTAATCATTAACAATAACACAGAGAACACTGCACAAGACAAGAAACTCCTGCTTTTCCCCACAGCAGGGCAGTGCCTGGGAGATGGAATGGCATCTGCAGCAGCCTCAGACTTAGTGTAGCTTCTGTCCTCAAGGCTGTGGAGGCAGAAAGCACAGGGAGATACAAGTTGGTGCCTGCACAGCCTTCTAGGCAAAAATATTGCTGTCAGCCTCCGTGACTGGAAAGGGAAATTCAGCAAAGCCCATGAGCAGTGTGTAAGCATTTTTATGGACAGTGCTCAGCCAGCACACAGACCTTCCTGACTGCAGGGCTGGAGCTGTTAGTAGCTCAGGACAGTCACACAGAGAGGGGCAAACAGCATTTCCAGGCTGAAGGTGGGTTGTGTTCCTTTGCTCTACATCAGTCTGACACAGAGGAGCAGAAGTGCTGTCAAATTAGGCCTCTCCAAGATGATTTGTCTTCCCAAGACAGCACCACTTCTTTTTCTAAAGGAAGGTGGAATGAGTTGACCTTTCTTCTACTCTGTTTAAAATTCCAAGTGCTTAAATAGTTCTAAATGGCTTCAATATAGAAAAATTAAATTTCAGGACATAGCACTTGACTTTTCCTGTGGAGTGTGTGAACCTTTTGGCTATATTTAGGCCATGACCTGAGCTGACATTAAAGCAACAGATATAACAAGATATAACTTCTCTGTTGGCTTATCAGTATAACTCAGAGTAGGTTTTTAGGAGGTGAGCAGCCTTCCAAAGCTTCCAGGGACTTGTGTCACCTAGGAAAAGAGATTGAGTTTGATGTTAGGAAAGGAACATAAGAGGGAAGGTTTCACATAACAGGCAGAATTCTGTGAGGACAGCGAGTGCAGGAAGCAAGAGAAGAAAGGAACTGTTTTCCTCTTTTCTCCTGTGCACGATGTAGAGATTAGCGTGGACTGTTCAGGTCAATTACCACTTTGTGGGCACTGGAGGCTGCTCTGAGCACCTCATGGTTTACACCTCGGTGAATCCTTGTGGTTGTCGCCACTAGATGGCACTGGGAGAGTAAAAACAGCAGTTCTGGCCCTGACAAACTCTGCGTTGTCTTTTTGAGTACCTGAACTGTTCATATTCTTATCACTGCAGCTGCATCAGCAATGTGTACATGGAATATGTTATCACTGTAGTAATACACTGCTTAATATCTCGTCGGTTTGAGCCCAACACCTGGTGTGAGAGGGAACACTGACTGCTAAAAGTTGGTGCAACTTTTAGGGGTAAATTATTTCAGGGTAGCAGTCTGGATTTAACCCATCTGGCAGCAATGCAATGAGGAGCTCCAGCTTTCAAAGGGAGGAGTTCTAAGGTGTTTTGCTTTGCTATTTGTACAGCAGTTCCCTCTGAAAGGAGATAGAACAGGCTAAGTGGAGAACTCACTATATTAACTCTTTATTACTATCTACTTTTCCTGTTCCATCTACTTTAATTACATTTCTTCATGATGGTAAAACTGAGTCTTCTATTGACTCAAATAAATGAAAAGTTACAAACCAGCAAATCCTTCCTGCTTTAGTGCCTGGATTTGCCATCAATAGAGAACAGACTCAGTAAGTGTTTTCAAATTGCTTTTAATTAATTGCTCATTTTAAAGCTGTATGTACAGGGAGGTTGTTGGGAATGCAATTACACGCTCAGAGAACAATGCCCTTGGGCCCACCCATGTGCTGCTGAGCTCGGGTTGGGGCTTGCAGCATTGTCTCTGCCATGAAGGGCACATGGAGGAATTGATGGCATGTAGGCACCTGTTGAGGCTGCTCAGCTGTCCCACAGGTGCATCTGCATTGCACAGAACCCTCCACTTGCTGTGTGTGGCTGTTTTCCTCTCAAACTGCTGCAGCACAGCCTGGGCAGGTCACAGCAGTGGTTATGCAAGTGGTGCAGTATAGGAGTGACTCTGATGTTGGCTGTCCCTGGCCTGCTTAGCTGTTTTTCCAGTGCTGAAAACTGTCATTTGGATCCTTCAGAGCATCTCTCAGCAGCTGCTCCCTGGAGCCACAGGCAGTGCCAGGAGAGATCCTGGGGTTAGCTGGGAACAGTTTGCTTGAAGTTGAATTTACAGTTTGAGCAGCCTCAGTGTGGGAGGGAGGGGTGTTACTGCCTCAGGTTCATTTCAGGTCACATCTGATTTGCATTTATTTGGTCACACATCTCTGTGCAAGAGGGACAGGTCCATTTTGTTAGGCTGATAAAAGGCTTTTTTAGTGCTGTTTCTGTGATTCAAGAGCTTTCTATATGTTCTAAAGGGCTTGAACATTGTTTGCTGTGTCAGTTCCTAGTTCACTGCTGCTGCCTTAGCTGTAGCCAGCACTAAATGTAAAATTTGACATGGCTTTTTGGGAAACAATTCTCATGCTGCACTTGGCACGGAGCTGAGAGCTGGCACAGAGCAGCTCTTTGGTGCAGAAGCAGGGAAGCAGGCCACTCTTCCAAGAATCCTGCTCATTCTGACACTTTCAAAACAAGTCTGCTGGCTTATTTTCCTCAAGTCCATTAAAGGTTTTTCACAATTCTTCAAAAACAACCCTTAAAACTAGGAATCGGGACGTGATTCTGTAGGAAATAAAACTCTTAGGATTAATGACCCTGAACACTGGTTTTAGCAGCACATGGCTTTGTCCTTAGTCCTGGGATGTTTTCTATTGG
>NW_008676781.1:44567-60964 GCF_000695815.1 Acanthisitta chloris | reverse complement strand
CTCATCACCAAGAGAAGATGACTGAGGGTAACTGGTCAGGAATTTCTGCACTCAGAGAGGTCTTTGCTGTGGAGGTGAATGAGGGAGGTGGTGGTGCCTGGGGGCTCCAGGGCAGGGGACACTAGGTGGAGTGCTGGGCTGGGATCCTGTGCCATATCCATCCCCACACAACCCTCTGCCTCGTGAATTGCTTCACTTCAGCTCTGGCAAATGGATTGTCAAAGATGTGGCAAACCAAAAGTGCTTAGAAGGAGAGGAGAGGAGAGGACAGGCACATCCCTGCTGTGTGTGATGCTGATATCTGTGCTGGGGGTGCAGGGGAGTGAATTCCTCACCGGTCAAAAGCACAGAGTGAGCTCTGCCTGTTTGCATTTGTGTGTGTTTTTTGTTCCTTGAATGTGGATCTCTGCTTGCTGCTGCTCTTAGAGCCAAGTGGGGCAACTGCTGCAGAGGTTTGTGCTGGTGGCCGAGCCGTGGGCGAGCACAAACAGGAAACCAGAGGTACAATGGGGAGGGTTTGTGTGCCGAGGTCACACACTAGCTCTGAGCTTTCCAGCTCTGCCTGTTTGCATTTGTGTGTGTTTTTTGTTCCTTGAATGTGGATCTCTGCTTGCTGCTGCTCTTAGAGCCAAGTGGGGCAACTGCTGCAGAGGTTTGTGCTGGTGGCCGAGCCGTGGGCGAGCACAAACAGGAAACCAGAGGTACAATGGGGAGGGTTTGTGTGCCGAGGTCACACACTAGCTCTGAGCTTTCCAGAGCTGGGAGGGCTTGTCATTTTCCTGCTGGGGTGTTCTGTAGCAGAGTGGAAGAGAGCACAGCAAGAATTTCAGGCCATGAAAAAGAGCAGAAACCTGCCTTTAAAGAGCAGTGAGTCAATGTCCTGACTGCCAGTCTGACCTTAGAGGGATGGGTTGAGCTGATCTGGCCTTGAGGGTTCAGTGTCTCACTTTCATTCTGAGTTGTTTCCAGGGTTTGGCTTTGGTGAGGGGTCACATTCTGGCCTCCCAAAAAACTGGTACTTTGCAGCTGAAATGAGTCAGGTTTTGGCCCTACCCAAACTGGTTTAGGTTAGAATTTTAAGATTTAAAATCCAGACACTTGTGCAATGAGTTCATTATCTTGGGGGAAAAAAGAAATGTTGTTGGTGAAAATAATTTAAAAAGCCCAAACCCACACAAATAAACTGTTTCCTGCCAGGACTACTGAAAACTTTGTCAAATCAAACTTAATTCCTTTTAGTTTTCTGGTTCCAGGAGCTGAGTTTGTAAGGAACTAAAATTACTGAAGTCCATCTGAAAAGAAAAGCTCACAAAATAGGGTTTGCTCCACTTTATTCTCATTTTTTCCTTCTATTTGTTTACTTGTGACTTTAATACATGAGTATTTGCACCGTGATTGTCACCTTCAGCAGAGGTTTTGCTCCTTCCATGTGGATCACTGGTGTGAGTAACCCAGAAAGCAATGAGTTCTGTGTGGAAGGGAAAAAGCAAGAGACAAAAGCTGAGCTGCCTCAGGCAGGTGGGAGGGAGCAGCAGTGCTCCCCTTCCCAGAGCTGAATTCTTTCTGTGAACTGAGGTGTTCGTTCCCAGACCTTCCTGTTCTCCCATTCACATGTCAACTTGCAAACCTAAAACAAAGGAAATAAAAAACGGTTCTGACTGGTATCTGTGCTCAGATTACTCCTATTGAATTGCTGAGGGAGCTGAAAGAAAAATACATGGTGTGTGCAGAAGGCAGAAATTCATTCTGAAATAGGTTGAAATGGAGCCTGTTTGTGGCTTATTCTCCCATTTACTTCCTTTGTGTCTTTAAACTTACTTCCTCCAGCTGTCCTAAGCTTTCTGAAATGTCCTGGAATACTTGAATCAACATAGAACTTTCAAAAAAATCACTTTTGCCTAACTATCTCAACAGGAACTCCTGCTCACCTGGGCTCTGTTCTGCTCGAAACTACAGCACTGAAGAGCCAGAAGGTCCAGTGAGTTAAACTGGACACTCACTGCTGCTGGATTAGTTGTGTAACCTGGGTTTTTCTTAGATCATGTGGTGTCTTGCTTGCATTTTAAAAATCTGAGATGAGAAGTGGTGTTTGCAAGGAGAAAAACGTTCATTTGAAGTCTTGGTCCCTCTAAGTGCTCCCATGGCTGCTACCTGAAGTGAGTAAAACCAGTGCTGCTGGTTTAGGTGAAGCTGTGGAGATGAGCTGAGCCCCCAGTGCTGTGCCTTGCCAAGAGCTAAAACTGGTGGTGGTTTCAGTCGTGCTGGGCACAAACCTGGCAAGTGCCAAGCAGACGGTGCCTCGGCCTAGGGGCTGGTGGATCAGCTGGGAGCAATAACCTCCCCCATTGCCCCCAGTGCAGAGCCAGAGCTCATGAGTCAGAGCCCCAACTGGTGTGACTGGGAGGTCCATATATGGCTCCCAGGGCTGCGTGGGGCAGAGTCTGGAACTGCAGCAATGCTCTGCTGTGTGAAGTGTCTCTGGCTTTTCAGATGGCCGCAAAATATTGGTGTTATGTTAATATTTAAGCTGTGTTGAGCAGCTTGGCCAGCCAGAGTGGCTGAGGAGTTAGTAGGTTGATCAGTACACACTTTCCTTCCTTTGAGGGTTGATGGACTTTACCTCTGAGGTGCTGCCACCTCCTTTTCATTATCCACTCTCCACTTCCTCGTCAGTTGTGTGTCTCAGGTCTCTGCCAGGAGGGCACGTTGTGCTTTCTCCTCATTTGCTCTGTTGGAGTTTCTACTTTTTTTTTCTTGCCCAGCCTGAACTTTGTACTTTTCATGTCGCTGCTTCCTTGAACAGGTTGGAAATAACGATAACTCTAATTAGAGACCTTAAAGGCAATCATCAGTGCTGGTGTCAATTTGAATAGATGCTGTGGTTTATTCTTCAGAAGTAATAAGCTGGGTGGCTAGGGAAGGGCAGGGAGAGAACACTGACAGATGATTTTTGGTTTCTGTCAGCACCAGAGGATAAATTTGGATTCTTCCAATTGGGCCTTCCCCTGACACGAGTCTCTTTGCCCATATAGGAAGCAGCATGGGCACAGCCTTGCAGAACATGTCACTCCTCAAAGAAGCACCATGGCCCTGTCATGCAGGCAGTGGCACCACGTGCCTGCCCTGCTGCCTCAGTGCTGCCTGTTCAGTCATACTCAGAGCTTGTGGCTTATCGTGTGGAATTTCCATCAGCTCTGTGCCGGGGGGTAAACGTTTGACTGAAGTGGGAATAGAAACTTACCAACAGACATGTGGTTGTACAAGTAATCCATCACTTGAAATGCTGTGATGGTCTGCTGGAGCTAGCCCTGACCTCCTGATGGATGTTTGTGTCACTGGAGGATGCTCTAGGTACGGGATCTGTCGTTCCAGCCGCATACCAGACGTTATAGAAAATCAGGAGACATTTTAATCTTGGAACACAGGCAGACAGACTAAATTGACATATTTACTAGCCACCTCCGGACCAAACCTTTCCCTCTTAATCACAGAGCAGTTTGCTTTGTGGGTAGTTGCCCACTAGTTCTTGGAGATAAAAAAGATGCTGTAACGTAGTGTGACTTTCTGGAGAGGTGTAATGACTTCGTGGCTAAGTATGAGATGAGTCGCAGCCTGGGGCACTGCTTGCAGGATGTTTCCCATGAGAAACAAGCTTTTGTTTTTCCAATATATCTTAATCAAATATAGCATGACATGTTCCCCCCTGTGGAAGGGCTGAGTCTTGAACCCAGGATGAACAGCAGTGGAGGAAAACAGCTTTTTAGTGCATTAAGTTCAGCAAGGAGTTCAGTGGCATATTTTTCTTGCTGGCAGACGTATCACTTTTCTTTGTGAAATGTTTCTAAATTAAAGCCAGTCTTAAATTGTGTCTCACCCCGAAATAAAAGGTTAAAATTAGCTGTAGTTCTTGGGCTTATCACTTGCAGACTGGCTGCTCTGTGAGGGGCATGTGAGACACCAACACTCGATACGGAGTTTGTTCAGAGCTTTAATTGTCTTCCCAGCCTAGGTGCACAGAATGATTAATAATGTGAAAATATGATTCGTTTTTAATTGGATTTTTGGTCGGTTTTCCTTATGCTTTCTGTTGTAAGAATTATACAGATCAGCATGTTTGTAAGGATTTTAACTTGCTGATTTTTTTTACATGTGGCTGCCGTCTCCTTGCATGGATGAATTTCCAAGCATAATTTATAGATGAAAAAGATTATACTTGGTAGAAATTTCATGATGCAGCATTGAAAGGAACTTATTTCTGAGGATTAGCTGTGTCATTCTAACTTGGGTGTCTTCAGTCACTGGCATAAGACTCTTTGAAGGGCTGTGAGTTCAAGAGTTCGAGGTTACCTTCTCTGAGACATTAGGCTTGTGCAGATAGGGATTTCCAAACTCCCTTAAATGACTATTGCTAAAAAATAGATTTGTGTTGAGTTCATCTTGATGACCAGCTCTTGTCTTGTTTGATTTGTAAATTGTACAGATATTTCTAACACATCACATTCCAGCCTGACCACAGGCTCCTTCTGGTCGTCAGCCGTGGTGAGCGAATGTTTCTCACCCGAGTCAGCACAATGTTTCTCAATTCCTTCTCTGTTAGCCCTTGTTAGTGCCTCCTGTGCTTTGAAAGAAGAGAGAAGAGTCACTGGAAGAGGGTGAGGGAAAGGCAGTTGGTGTTCAGGATCTTACATGCCTTGAATTTCAGCGGCTCCTCCTGGTTTGGCAAGGAGCACATGTGCTAAATCACCTCTGTTTAGTGTTTGTTGTCTGGTGGGATGGGGCTGGAAGTAGTTTTGTCAGTGCCCTTTTCAAAGGTAGAGCTGCAGTCAGAGTCCAAGAGGGACATCTCAGAGGGTTTCCCAAAGTGTTGAAACAAGCTGAACTATCGCAGAGGGTCAAAACACTCAATATTTGCTGTGGCCCCACGTGGAGGAGGAGGAGGAAAGGGTGGAGGAGGTATTATTTGTGAAGAGGATTAAAAAATTGTATAAGAATGAATCCATCTGGCACAGGGAGGAGTACAGAGAAAACAGCTGGGAGGATATTGTCTGGGGTTTTCCACAGGTGGCACCTAAAGCCTGTTTGAAGTTGGTTCCCTGATCCGTTCAGAGTTAAACCATCACTGCTGCTAAATGTAAGGCAAAATGGCACCTCAGTTGCACAACCCCAGCGAGACCCTCCCACCCCCTGCAACCCTCTTGAGCCAACCATTGTTGTGAGGTGCTTGGTAACCACTGCTTTGGGGAAGTCTCATGCTCTGTGTGAGCTCTCCGAGCTGAGCTAGAACAAAAGCAGATGTTGGGGCTGTGGCTCTGAGGCTGCCAAGCCATGGACGGTGTCCGTGGGACCCGCGGGACACGGCTCTGCTGCCAGGGGAGGACACAGCTCTGGCTCCCTCCGACCCCCAGTGCTCCACACTTCATCACTCTCAACGAGCCGTTGAGCCTTTGTTTCTTATTCCAGTTCAAATGTGGCTTCTGTGGGTTCCATAACTCCAACTTTTTTCCATTATAGAATTGTTTACATTGCACTGGAGGAATTCTGTTCCGTTGGCTTAGGCCTCAGGTGGCTCCTTGGCCGTTCGCAGCTGTTTTGTGAAATGCCTTTTTTTTTTTTTTTTCCATTGGCTACTCCTTCTGAAATTTTTCCTTTTGCAGACATTTGTTGAGACTGGGAGAGCTCTCAACAGGAGGGGGTTGAGGCCATTAGGCCAATTCAAGGGTGGCAGCTCTGCTGGGAGAAGCTGCTGGTGGCAGGAAGCTCAGGCAGAAGTCTCCAGTGAGTCACTTTGTCCTTGCTTGCTCTCCTGGGATTGTAGGATCTGCTTTACCCTCCCTGAGTGGAAGAAGTGTTGGCAATGCCACCACCAAAACCTCTCCAGGAGTAGGGGCCTTGCTGCAGTAGTGATTAAATTTGTCTCTTGCTATTCTAAAACTGAAACTAGCAGTCTCCCATCACAGCTGGCTGTAGTTACACTGTCTGCTGTGCTGCAGCTTCCAAATTTTGTGGAACTGAAAGCCATACTTTTTGGTTCACACACCATATCTCACTGCCTTGGCAACGACCTCACCCATCCTCTCAAGGGACTAGAGGCAATGGTCATTTACAGCTCAAGTTTTGGGGGAATTTCCTCCATGCAAATTTGCTGCTCAGGAGAGTTTTATTGCAAATTTCTGCAAGTGAAAACCATTAATTTAAGGAAGATGATTTGAGACCTGCTTTATCCCAAGGTGCTGTCAGACTAGGGAGGGGCAAGCAGGGAATGGGATTAAACTCCCCAAGTTTCAGGGTACAACAGAGAAAGAGGTTCCCAGGTTTGCCATAAATGTACTTCAGAATTTTAGGCGTTTGAACTCCCTTTACATCTGTCCTCGATGGCTGAAATGGAGATATGTTACCTGTTCAGCTGTGAAGCTGCTGGAGACAGGGATGATCTCACTACAATTAGCAAGAAGAAGTTTAATCATAGGATCAACTGGGTTGGGAAAGACCTCCAAGAACATCAACATTGGGACCTATAGAAAAGTCAATAATATAAATTATTAGTCATTGGTTCATTGACGAATTCTTTGTTCTCCTTCCATATCAAAATCACTCCTGTATCCATTTTTGGATCCCTCTTTTTTTACTTCTATGAACCTTTTTCTTTGCTCCCTGAGAGAGATTGTGCCTCATTTTTCACTCAGCAGGCTGAGTGTTCCTACAGTCCCAACTGTGCCACAACACTTTGACTTAGTCTCCTGTAAAGCATCAAAAAATAAATACAGGAACTTTCTTGATATCAGAGCAGTTTGTCTGTTACCAATTGCAGCCCAGAAGAACGGGTTTACTTTGAATTGTTTACCCATGACAACAGCAGTTGCAGCTGTTATAAATGGTAATTTTTTTCCAACACTCTTAATTCACTGCCACTGAAAAAATAGTTATCAGTGTCATTGTGTTCTGGTCTGTTCAGTGGGACCTGAGATGTACTGATGTGAGTGAACCCGACTAAAATCATCTTCCCAGCAAGTCTAGAAGTGATGGAACTTCACCTTTTAGGGATTTCCCCCTTTAATGTGCTGGTGGAGCCTGTGTGGTCTGAGTGTGTCCTGGCTTCTCTCAGAGGGAGCTTTGGGAGCTCTGTGCAGGGAATGGCAGTGCTGAGGCCTCTCAGGCTTTCCCTCGTTGTTCTGTCACAAATACCTTTGGTTTGGGGGTATCAGACTCCCTGCTGGGTCTGACACATTGAAAGATTAAAACCTAGAAGAAAAGTTCTGACAATATTTCCCAGCTGATGTCAAAACCCATCAAATAATTACTAGCAGAAGTTAAGGCTTGTGTAATTTGTTCTGCACATCATAAAACTTAAAGATTTATATAAATCTGTGGCTTTACATAAAGGCCTCAGTTTCACTCAGTAATTTGATTTTTTTCCCCCCCTCCCTTTTCCCTGGACAGTGTTTCCATGACCTTTGCTAAGTGATTGCTTTTTTAGCTACAGTGTCTGGTGTTCAGACTCTCTGAATTGCTCCTGACTTCTTTTGTCTTAAAGTCATGGCAATTCTTTTCAGGTTTTAAACCATGAGGTTGCAATTCTTGAACAGATTTTTAAGCTAGTTAAATTTGGATTTCTGTCCAAAAAAAATCTTTTCATGTAAGATGGAAACTAGAAATCATTCCATTAAATTGCATTTAAATAACTTTTAAGCTTTGATTGTATTTCAAACCATTTTTAGCAAACAGCAGTACATGGATAGGCAGAAAACTGTCACAAATGAACAACTGGATTTTGGAGCAAGATCCAAAAGTTGAAGTTTGCTGTAAGGTGTTATTAAGTCCCAGACATTAAAAAAAGTAACCTATAATTTAAATGCCTCAATCCTCTAAAAGCAACAGTGGGGAAAACACCTCTAATAAAGCTGTAGGCCATAAATACCTTTAGGAGAGCACTGTAAAAGCTTAGAAAATTCCTGGGTTTTAAGAAGTAAGGAATCTTATTTCTCCTTGGCACCCTCATGCAGTGGCATGGCAAGGGCTGAAAGGCTCCTCAATATTTTAGTGGCTCAAAGAAGAGTTTGGTTTCAAAGTAGCTCAACTTTGTACTTCAGATGGTCTAAAAATAAAATCCAGTATTTCACATATATAACCTTATCAATGGCCAAAGTGAGAAATGCTTAGTTTTAGCCTAAGCTCATCAGGAACAAATCTGGAGGTTTAATTTTAACTTTCCTTCTAACTAACATCAAATGCAGTTGAAATTCTGTGGTTTTTTTGCAGGGTCCACACATAGCATCAGTGACTCTTGCTGCGTATGAATGTAACTCAGTGAACTTTCCTGAGCCTCCTTACCCAGACCAGATCATCTGCCCTGATGAGGGGATGGCTGAAGGCTCCATCTCCTTGTGGACTATCATCTCCAAAGTCAGGCTGGAGGCCTGCATGTGGGTAAGGGTCACAAATGACAGGAATTAGCATTTAGACTTTGTGTTTCTGCACTTGAGTTCTGTGTTCAGCAACCCACAAAAATTCCTGAATTAGCTGAACGCAGTGATGGCTAACACTGCCCAAGGTATTGTATCTGCCAGATGAAGAGTTGCCTTCCTGATGAACCTTCCAGCCCTGGTAACTCTGCTGTCCTTTCAAGAGAAGTCATAGGATATTCCTGGGGGATCTTTTATCAGCTGCAGTGCAGAAAACACTCACCTGCTCCAACACTGGTGATGCAAAGGTAAAGGCTCAGGAGGTTTTCTGTGCCCCAGGTAATGTAGCAGCTCTCAGGTCTCTGCACTGTGTGAGGTTAAGCAAGAAATAATCTCCAAAGTTTTGAGCCTGTAACTTGGGTGAAGCTGCAGTTACTCCTATGAAGGATCATGTCCTTCAATATCACAGCTGAAATGTTCTTCTGGGCTGCACCAATACATTGGGTTAAAGAAATGTTTTGCTGCCTATTTTTAAAGCATATTTTATTTCTGCTTCTCTGCCTGTCTCCACTGTGCAAACTTCTCACTTAAAACAGGAAAAGCATGTTAGCTTTAAGGGAATCAGAGCCTTAGGAAATTGGAACTTCCTTTCTGTTTTCCTCTTTCCTTTTTTTTTTCTCTGCAGCCTCTTGTAGAAGTTTGGTTTTGAGAGGATTTTTGGGCAGCTGAGATGTTTTTTTCATGACATGGAGATTATCTTGCACTGCAGCTCACACAGATGCATCTGCTGTGAACTACATGCCAAATTAACTTGATTTTGCTCCTGACTTCCTGTTTCTGGCTGATGATTTAATTAGTAAATTCTTGGTTGTCCAATTCAAATGTAGAGAGAGGAAATTCTAAAAATACTCAGTGTCTGATGTCTGCCCTTGTGTTCTTTAGGATATAAGGCAGTTGGTCATGACAACTTTTTCAGTTTGCAGCTGTGTTAGTTACAGGAATTCCACTTAGGTTATATGAATTTACAGACTAAAGTCACCAAAATCAAAATAGTCCCAGAGAAAGTGGAGTCAGAGCCCTCTAAGAAGCAAAGAGCATCTTCAGCTTCCCTCCTAACGAGAGGACAGAACTGCCTCAGTGCTCCATAAGTGGCTAAAGGCACAAAAACTTCTGAGTCTATAAATACAAGATTTCTTTTTATTTTCTTCCTCCTCACCCTGTGCTGAGGTTTGTTTAATGGAGATCAGAGTCATAAAAATGGCATTTACAGTGAGGTTTCTAGGGTTGCAAAATAAAATGTAGCTCAGGGTAAACATCTATTGCTTAATCTTCAGCATTTAAAAACTGAGCTCTGAGATTGAGCTGTTCAGAAAGGAGTGAAGAGAGTCACAAGCACTGGGAGCTCATGTCCTCCTGAGCAGCTGTGAGGGAGAACAACCAGTGCCTTCGTGCTTTGAGCTGCATTTCCTGGTTTGGCCTAGGAAAAAGACAAGGAATAGGACAGAGTTGGAATATTTGTATCCCACTCCTTCCCCCCTTTTCCATCTTCTTGCCTTCAGACTCCCTGTCAGCTACCTTTTCTCTGAACTCTGTCTCCACTGGGTTCTCCCTTGGGAGCATCCTCTGTCTACCAGTGGTGTCTAGTGTAATGTTATGCTTTCTTGGAATGTTTCATGAGTACATAAACATTGCTTGCTAATTTCCTGTAAGCCAAATCAAGTTGGCAATTGCTGCTGCTTCTTCCAGCATGTTTCTTTTGTCCTAATTCCAGTTCACTTTTTATGGCAGCTGTTGAAGGAACTTATTTTTGATCCTGTCACTCTTAAACTAAATGTCCACTTAGCAGGCAAATTATATGGTGACTTCCAGAAAGTGAAAAGGCTAATTTTTTTTCAAATCAAAATGTTAGTAAGAAAAGAAATTAATTTTTTCACATTAAAACTGAAATCTGGAATATGAAGTTTAATTCCTAAACTGGATGTGATTGAGAGAGCTCAGAAAATGGAAGCAGCAGCTTCTCATTGGGTCTAAATTCTGAAGTTGGGATAAATACTGGATGAAGGCAAAGGAATTCCTGGATGTGTACAGATGTGCTCCTACTGCAGCACGTGGAGCCCAGTGAGGTCTAACCCACCATTAACCCATTTCCCTTCGACTTGTGAAGTGAAGTTGTGTTGAAAGGCTCCACAGAGGAACGTGGCCAATGTCCTGATTATTTGGAGGGAGACAGGAGGGTGGTAGCAGTACAAGTTTTCATTTGCAATGTTGAAAGCAGGTCAGTCCCTGTGGGGACATTGCTGAGCTCTGACTGTAAAGCTGCCCAGACTAAGCATCCTGCAGGGTTGAAATGTGAGGATTTCTCTGCACAAGGGATTTGATTCAGATCACAAAACCATCAGCAGCTGCTGCAGCCAACTGAAACCAGGTACAGCTTTTTCCCAGAGGTGGAAATCATTACTAGTCCCCTGCCCATCAGTGATGGCCATGTTTGCTGATAATGAGTGTTACGAGGATTAAATATCAGTGCATCTAAGGAATTATGAGGTGAAATGAAAATGATGCTTTTTGCAACCCCTATAAAAGTTGGCTCCACCAGTCCTGGCCTGCAGAAGGAGTCTGAAACAATCTGCTAGGTGTATGCCAGTTTTCACAGCCTCCCATCCCACAGGGACAGGGAATTCAATAGTGCTCTATATTTTTAATGTGTTTCAGCCTTTTTGTTTTGTTTTTTATTTTTTTACAAGAAGTAAGGGAAAAGAATAAAACTGTTTAATTGCTCAGGATTAGCAGAACAGGCAGCCTGTGTCCTGCCCAGCATCAGATCTGTTTCAAAGACTCTTTCTAGTGCAGTAATTTCCCAGTTTCCTTTTCTGAATGTATTTGTGTAAAAGAATTTTGATTAGCATTTGCCTTTCCAGTCTGTTGTTGGTCCAAGGAATCTCCATGTAAAACTGGCATTCAAAGTTAAGTGGTGCAAACAGCTAATGTTACAGAAAGCAGTTAAATAGTTACTGGTTTGGATCCCTTAATTGCTGCTTCTTTTTTTTTCTGAGCACTTAAGGAACCTATCTCCAGCAGACATGGAATCATATGATTTTTATTGCACTTCTGAAATGTTTTGTAATAATAAGCATGTGACTTTTCCAATTTAAAGAAAGTTCATGTCCAGTACACACATGCAAACCTCTTCCTCAGCTCAACAACGAAGCCAAAGCAAATTGGCAGAGCCTGGAGCAGCAATGTGACTTTTTGTTCTTGCATCACCCTGAGAACATAACCTCAAGTTAATTTTTCTGAAGCATTGTTGCTACTGTTTTCAGCCTTATCTTCCCCTTGTGCCAGAAATATGCAGATTAATGAAGTTCAGCTTGTTGCACTCGTTTAGATTTCTCTTCTGTGGAAAACAAGGGCATAAACATCTGAGGCCATGCACTGTGTGTGCTGAAACTGAGAATTTAACAGCTTTGGGGAACTGTGGAGAGCAGCAGCATTCAAACCACAACCTGTTGATTTGGAATAGCCACAGCAGCTGGATCTCTTGCTGGCAGCTGTGTGGAGAGCAGGAACAAAGGAAATTGAAAAGCTTTCACATTGCTTCAAAGGAGTAGGAAAGCATTTGTTACTCAGTGCTGACCCTAGGAGAGCAAAGCCATCTGCATGGAGCTCAGCCTCAGCACATTCCCAGCTATTGTGTTCCTACCTGTCCTAAATTTAAACCATCCTGAGCTTAGGCCAAGTTCCTGTTTCATTAGCCTCTCTTTATCCCTATGTTCAATCTTGGCTGTCTCTCTTTGCTTTTTTTCCCTTGGTTAAGCTAAAGTTGCATTTGCCCACAAGATTGAAATGAGTCATTTGATGTCCTGAGAAAACAAATGTAATTTTCCTGTGGTGAGCAAGCAGCCACCCCTTCAGCTGGGCTGCTCCTGGCTGCACTCAGCCCATCCAGAGGAGAGGGACACTCAAGCTTTGCTTAACCTTTTTTCCTTGCTCACAGCTGTAGTAAAACTCGAGCCTGTTTTCTAATAAACACTTGCACAAAGTCTCATGACTGACCAAGTAAACTCCCTGACAGCACTGGGGAGGAGCTCCCAGACCACTCTGAAGGCCACTCTGGAGCTGGGGCCGTCACATGCTCACACACAGAGTGTGTCTGGCATCATGTGGTGGGGTGAGAGGGCAGCTCTGCTGAGTCAGGATGTGTGGGACAGCAGGCCCCTGGCCTGGCTGTGCTCTGGCTGCAGCACAGTGACAGGCTCCAGCCTCCCACAGCCCTGGCACAGCTGCTGAGCCATGTGCCACTCCAGGCAGGCACAGAGCATGGCACTCTGACCTTGTTCTCCCCACTCTGGGAGCCTTGCAGGGTGATGTGCTTCTCTGACAGAAGCTACATGAGGAAAGGGGGTTAGACACTGGAATAGGTTTGCCCAGGGAGGTGGTGGTGTCGTCATCCCTGGAAGTGTCTAAGAGGTGTCTGGACCTGGTGTTGGGAGATAAGGTTTAGGGTTTAGTCTGGGGGGGAGGGAATCTACAGCCCTGCTAAAATCCAGCTCTAGGACACAAGGGACAGGCTGTCATGCTTCATGTGGCCAAGGGGATCTGGAAACAGGCTGGATCAAACTCTGCATTGTGACTCTGGTTTATCTGGAAGATTGGGATATGTCTGGTGATGATGATGACTGATGGGTGGAGTGAGGTACCAGAGGGTCAGTAGTAAATTAAGTGGCATCTTGGTTCTCTGGGAGCCAGTGCACCTTGTCTGTCACTGGCTGTGTTCAGCTGTCCAGTTTCCACTCATGTCCCAAGCACTGGGGTTGTTGGGGATGTCCTGTGCAGGGCCAGGACTTGGACTTGATGAGCCTTGTGAGTCTCTTCCAGCTCAGGATATTTTAGGGTTTAGGGGTTACACCAGTGACAAGTTGGACTTAATGGTCTTAGAGGACTCTTCCAACCGTCAGGATTCCATGGAAATGAGGATTCAAAGGAACAGCACAGCATTGTGTTGGAAATCCTGGTGGGTAAAAGCAAACATCTCAGAGCAGCTTGGATGGTTTGAAATGTCCACGGGACTGCGCATGTATCACGTTTTCTGTTTGAGAATGAAGGTGAAAATCAGTGAGAATTTTTCTTTTCCCAGGGTGCTGGGACAGCCATTGGGGAGCTGCCTCCATACTTCATGGCGAGGGCAGCCAGACTCTCTGGTGCTGAACCTGATGATGAGGAGTACCAGGAATTCGAGGAGATGCTGGAACGTGCAGAGGCTGCACAAGTAAGAACAGTGCAAAACAACACAATTAACGAAACACAGAACAACTAGATCAAATAAATAACCCTTGCAATTAAAGGAGAATGGGCCAAAAAGCAGTTGGGGTGAGTTCACAAGGGACTTCCCAGGGATGGAAAAAGCTCCTGTGCTGGGTAGAGATGGATACCTGTGGTGATGGGAGGAGAAGAATGCAGCTTGTTGAAGCAGATGCAGTAGTGCAGCCAAGTATTGGCTACAAGTGCTGCAATTTTTTAGCCCTCCAAGGACAGCACAGTGAGGGTAAGAGGAGGCAGTGGCTGACAAGGGGTAGAGGAGCTGCATTTAAGGTAATCTGGATGCATTTAAAGCCTCCCAGGGCCCATTCACCAGCCTCAGGAAACACTTCTCCTCATGTGGAAGTGCAACCAAACTGCTCTGAGTCCCTTTTTGTTACTCTGTCACTCATTTTATCATTGGGTAACAGCAGAGTTTGTAACTGGTGCTGTACATCACTCAGATACTATTGTGGGTAGTTTTTCCTTCAGGTCAGGAGTTTGCATCCTGGTCACAAGTTATTGACAGTGTTTTAGAAGAAATTAAACATTTTTTCCTCATACTGCTGATTTTTTCCTCTGTATTTTCCCTCCTTATCCTGTTTTGTCTGTCACTAAGTTGAAATGGGTCATGAGACTCCAGTTAAACACCAGCAGATGCTATTTGCCATGCACTGGTGTCTCTAAACTCTTCTGTCTGGGTATTTTCTTCAGATAAATATATACTACTTTTTCTCCTTCAGAAAATGGATCATGCTTTTCCATGCAAGTGGTTTGCCTGGAAATACTGAATGCAATCTAGTAATTCTAACAGTAAACCCTGTGTTTCCTGAGAGCCTAGAAAGTTCCAAAGGGTTTTTCTGCTCTTATAAATAGTAAATTCTTCTATTTTTTTGAAGATGCAGCAGGGGGAAAAAGAATCTGCTTTGTTCTTTACTCTCTCATCAATCTTTGCTGTGCAAAGTAATCCCTAGCTGCACAAAAATCAAGTTGTGGTAAAAAAAAACCCAACAATGAAACCAGTTGAATACATGACTCGAGTATCTGTGTTTACTGAAACTCTCCCAGCAAATTATATGTGTGTACAGTTGTGGGAGCAGCCAGAGTTGGGTTCCAGAAGGCCCAGCAAGATTCTTGGGAAGAGAAGTTTTGCTAGAGAGCATTTTGTCAGGCCAGGCCAAGCTATAGCTGCCTCGACTGCCCAGAGCACAGCAATGACCCTGTGGAACTGATGAAGAAAAATGAGGGTGTTATTTACCACTGTTTTGATTTGATTTCCTTGCCAATTGAATTTGGATTGAAGTGTTGTTTTGTGGATGGATGGGCAGGAAAAAAACTCTCTTAAACTCCACTTGTGGTTTGGTTTCTATAAACTCTTTTAACATGAGGCTTTGACAATCCGATTAACTTGTATTGTGCTCATAAAACTGACAGTTCAGTTTTTTCCATTTGCTAATGTGACTTCCTTTCTGCTTTTGGCTTCAGTCGTGTTTTCTCTAGATGTCTGTGGGAGACAGGTCTGCCTCTCCTGTGACCTTTGCAAATCCCACTCTTCAGCAGAGCTTATCACTAGTTGTGCTGTAATTTGTATTCATGAGCAGCGATGATGTCTATTTTTAAATTGCTTATTAACAGTTTTTATTACCTCCATCAGCTTCTCCCACTCTGTGCTGTTATGTCACAACACAGGGGATGTGACAAGTCTCCTGTGCCTCGGGGGCCACTCCAAAGGTTTGCTGTGAGTTGCCAGGAGCCTCCTTTCAGGGTTTCATCCTGCCTTTTGGAAAGGCATGAGAATGGGTGTTGGGGGTTGAAGAATAGCTTCTCCCTCTCCTTGTGCTGATGCCTACGAGGCAGAGCCAAGTGGTTTGACGTTTGTGCCTGCGTGTGTGTTGTTTAGAAAGCTTCTCACTGCTGCTTCTCAAAAACAATGGGAGTTTGGAGAAACAGATGAGGATCTTCTATGGAGAATAGATCATGAATATAACATGCAGCCTGAAGGATCTGTGAGGGGCAATGTGCTTGCTAGATTGGCACTTGGGGAAAAAATAAAAAAAAAAAGGGACCTAAAAGGATTAAACAGCATAAAGGCTTAGTGCTCCATTCAGAGTTACACAGAGGAAGATGCTGTTTACTTTCAAGAGTCTGTTGATGGATTTTCTGTCGGCAGTCGCAGATCTAAGTGACTCTGAGCTGCGTTCATTAGCCTGCAGATGATGTCTGTGTGTTTGCCATTAGCATACTGGAGAAAACGTCCCTGGTTTTAAAGGAACACTCACTTCTCCTTTCTGCGCACACCACTGAGTTCCAGTGACACGGAGGGAGTGACAGAGCTGCTCCTGCCTCGTGCCCTGGCAGAGGAAGGTGCTTTGCCTGCTCTCCCCTCCGAGCCCAGCACAGCACTGCCCCGTCTGTCCTCAGGGCAGGATTTCACATCTCCCAGGGGCTGAGACGGTATCTCAGCTGCTGTTAATCTCTTGCAGTGGAATTCCAGCTCGCAGGAGTGTTTTATCAGCGCTCCCTTTTAGCCACAGGGAGTATCTCCAGCGCAGCCGTTCAAAGCAACCTCTCAATTAGGGGAGGAGAACGCAGTGCTTACTGCTGGGGCAGCACATTGCTAATAGCACAGTGCACAAAGACTCGTGTGCAGTCTCAGGGCTCCACACGTGTGTGCTGGGACTCTCTTTGGCCACTTTCAGAGTT
>NW_008676781.1:5667-44541 GCF_000695815.1 Acanthisitta chloris | reverse complement strand
TGCTGAAACACTTCAAGCTGAGGGAGGTTTCTGCTGAAAACGAAGCTTTCCGTGCCAGTTTCCCTCCAGGTACTCAGTGACAGTGCGTGGGCCCTGCAGGATCCTGGTGCTCCTTGCTGAGAGGGGAAAGTCCTGATATCTGTGCTGCATATCTAATCCTTAATGACTCTGAGTGTTTGGCTTCATTAAGTGGCATATTTTTAAGAACTAATGATTTACACATCGAGCTTTGCTTCTGTGCAGCCTTACTGCAGCCAAATTTCCATGTAAACATATTTTCTAGTTGCCTATGTTACTATCAGCCACTGCTGTTTGTTTACTTTCCAAGCTGTGTCCTGCCTCTGGAAAAGGGTTAAATCCATAGAAACGCTGAGATGCAGCAGGACTGGTTTGCAGATGACTGAGTGCCATCTGCACACTGGATGTCAGTTGTTGCTGGGACCTGTTTTTGCCTCCACTGAACCTTTACTGGTTGTGGTTTGTCTGGCCATCACATGACTTCTCTGAAAATTCCCCCTCCCCTCCATTTCCAGTAAACTGTTTGAACAGGAGTGACTCAGACTGAAACCAGCTTCCCTGTAACCACAGGGCTTGTTAAAGAATTTGTCAACGTGGACTCGAGAGGGTTCGGATTAAACTGAGCTGCAACTGCTTCGCTTGGGTTGCGTCAGGAGTTCCAGCGAGCAACTTCCTGCTCGAGAGCAAGGAGTTAAACTGATGAACTTCTCTGATAGTGACAGTCAGACACGTTAATCCCATCGTTCCAGCGATGCTGAAAGCCCTGGGTGCCTTCAGCTGGATTTGCTTTTCCACATCTCCATGTGGGGTTTGTGTTTGCAGCAGAACAAAGTCTGTACCACACCCAGCCATGGGGAGAACCCAGCGCTGTGTTCTGACACGACACTCTGACTTCACTCACATGGAATGATTAGGTTTCACTAATAAATAAAAGCTCACTTAATTAGCAGGGTGAAAATGGCCAAATTAAAAACGGATCTCTCCCATGATTAAATGAACAGCTACTATCTGATAAGTTCCTGCTTGGAAAGGCTTCCCTGGCTGCTGCCTGGTAATCAACAGCTTTCAGGGGTATTTGGTACAATAAAAAAAAGAAGTCAAAGCAGACCACGAGCAGGTTTTTATTCAGCAGTTATCACAAAAATGGAAGTGGAAGGGTCACAGACAATAACAGGGAAACCTTGACTTCTTTTTTTTTGTGCTTTCCCAGAAATAACCTGGTTAAACCCAACACCAGATTCTGTTCAGAATTTCTCTTGGTCTGCCAGTCACTTCCTTTCCTCATCAGCTTCCTCTCTTTATCAATTGTGCTGCTCCAGGGGGTTACTCCTCACACACTGCATTCCTGGAGCCTGAGGCTGCATTTGTTAATAGCTGTAGGGAAGGTTTTTTACCTCTTTTATCTTGGCCTGTAATTAAATAGACATTCAAACCTGATCAGACCTTGAAGCTTCACTTTAGAATCTCCCTGTGAGCGCTTGGGAGTGAGGAGGCAAAGTGGCAGTGAACTCAGAGAGGGTGGTGAGTTTTCACAGACAATACAGTCAGCAGTGAATAAACTGAGGAACAGTTAGTTGTGAGTTGTTCTCCAAAATTCCCAAATTGAGATAAGCTTCGGAATGAGTCAATGAAAGCTTTAAATGGGGAACTTGTTCCAGAGAACATGCTGAGAAAAGAGGTAGCAAAGAGTTAACAGGGCAGAGAGTAGACAATGGGAGCTGTGAGTAACCAGTGTGTAAGGCAACTCCTTGCTGGGTTTCTTTGGCCACTGGCAGGGCAGTGGGGAAGCCTCGTGCCTGCATTGTTCTATTCATCTGCACACCTGCTCCCAGACGAGGAAAAAACAGCAGTGAGCATTGCATTCCTAATCACTACTGCTGAGCCAGAGGTGACTGTCGGACATTCTGCTGCCAGCAGTTGTTTGTGATGATGTCTGTTCCCTACAACTCCTCTCCGTGGTTAGTGTGTAAAGACAGAAATCACTGAGCCACTGCAGAAATCCAGATGACTTTGCAACATTTGCACTCAATACTAGATCAGATCTTTCTCAGTACCAAATCTCTCACTTTGCAACAGAAATGAACCTTTTCAGGAGTGTCCCCAGGTGTCCTGGAGACTTTGCAGGCTGTGTCTGCTTGGTAGATGTGGAGAAGCAGTTTGTTAGACTCTGCCATTGAATTTGCATGTCCTGTTCTCTGTGTGTTGGGAATGCTCAACACAAGTGTGTAAGGGGAAAATTCAGTCCTGAACAGTTGATATTTCACTCCCCTTATTCTGACAAAGACCAATAAATGATCCAAAGTTGGGGCAGGTAAGTTACTTCAAAGTATTTTTTCAAGGAGAGCCTTCGGTGATGGATAGAAATTAATGATAGTCTCACAATCAAGCAAATAGCTCCCCCCCCCCCCCCCTTCTGCTCCAGACACTGTTTAAATATCTGTGTTGTACAAGAGTCTGGTATGCAGAGCACTTCTCTGGGCTGTCTGGGAACCTCTGCTCCTTGCAGGGAGAGGTCTGCCCAGCACTGCACATCTGCTGGGCTGAGAGGGAACACTTGTGTGTGCTGAAGGCTTTGTCAGCTGTGGAAGAAGTTCCTCACTTCTTCTCTACAAGTTATTTTTTGTGGGGGGATTTTAATCCTTACCTTATTTCTTAGCTCTCTGTGGAGGAACTGTGTGTTTTTCTTGGTGTTGATGACTTTTCTCAGATTGGTCAGAGATTGAAAAGGTCAATTTATTTGTCTGGTAATCAAAAATTGCTTCAGTTCTTGATGGTGGTAGCTAAAGCAAAGCAATAACTCACTTCATCCCAGCAACCATGAGCCCTTCCTTACAACATCTGGATCTTGAACCACCTGGAAATAGGACTTGGTCATTTCTAATGGATTAAAAAGAGTTGTCAGTGTCCTGGAATTGTTATAAGTAGATTGGCAGAGCTGTGGCCACACTAACTCATTGCAGTGGTAGTTGGGAGTGAAAGGAGCACTGACTGCAGCTGCAGTGGTGGTGTAAACAGCTGCACAACTTCTCTGGCTGTGGAAGCAAAGGCTGCAGAGATCCATGGCAGTTGTGTGGGAACCAGAGTGCTGGGATGTGCTTTTACTCCAATCCTCTCTCTGTAGGTGGCTGTAGTGTCTTGTTACAGAATCACAGAAAAATTCATCTCGAAAGGGACCTGAGGCAGTTTCTAGGCCAACTTTTTGCTCAGAGCAGTGTTGTCCATGAGGTCAGCTCGGATTCCTCAGGGCATTGTCAAGCCTGGTCTTGGAGCCCTCCAGGGCTGGAGGCTGCACAACCTCTCTGGGTAATCTCTCCCAACTGCTGACAAGACAAACTGACAGCTCTTCCGTGAAAACAGACTGCAGGATCTGCTCACTGCCAGATCTGAGAGATGGGAATAGAAAGTGGCTCTTTAGCAAGTGAAGAAATCCCTTTATTTCATGTTTTTGCAGTGTCAGAGTGGAGACATTGCTGCTTGCTGCAGCACAGACCTGAGCTGAGGAGCAGGGGATGTGGTTGAAAGGGCTACTGCTCTGCAGGACAGATCTGATAAGGCTGAAAGGACATGCTCCTTCCTCTTCCTTCAGCCTGTTTCCTTTAATTGTGTCTTATTCTTCACAACATTTCTTTATTCTTACAGTGTGAAGCAAAAGGACTTTTTATAGAGGAGTCTGAGAGCTTCAGCTGTAGTGGTTAAAATGTTTGCACTAGGTTTGAGTGTGGCAACTAAGTCCCTGAGCTCTGTGTGTCCTCTTGGGTGTATTCCTTCCAAACTTGAGTGCAACTGTCTGAAATCTTGAACCTGAAGCTCCTGAGATTGAGCTGATCATGAAAAAACGTTTGCTGATTATTCTCCCAAGGTCCAGAGGAGAGGGAGAAGTGAGGGAAAGCAAATGTTCTTACCATGGTACAGATGGTTAATGAAATAAAGAAAATACCTGGAAGTTCCTCGTGCTAATAGTCTGATCCAGAGCTGACTGGCTACTGGGAATGGAGGGATCTTATTTACCACAGAGTGGATCCATTACATGGGAGTTTGACACTTCAAGACAGGCTAAAATTCAATGAGCAGGGAAAGCAAAGGCTGTAGTGGAATAAAAACTTCCCCTCTGGTGTGCTCTGCTCCCATAGGATTCAGCTCCTCACATAGCTCTGTGTCTTTTCTAACCCCAGTTCTAAAATCTGATGGTGAGGACAATGAGTTTAACTGTGTTTTCTATGGGAAAAACTTCAGTTTTTCTGGCACAAGTACTGATTGCAGTTACTCATATGTCTGAGTTTACCAAGTCCCCAAGATGAGCATCTTTCCAACATGAATGTATTTTTCTCTTGCAACTTTTCCATAATTATCCTATTCCTTTCCCAGAATTTAATGTCTCAGAAAAATCCAGACTCCTCATGAAGTGAAACTTATTTCCCTCCCGAGCTCAGAATCTGGAGTGTCTGTCCTGTGCCTGTTAGGTGTAATTTCTGTTTTCAACCTTCAGAGTTTGCTTAGACCTGTCACCTTCCCTTAGCTGCTTTCAGCAGTCCTTGAAAACCTTTAACTTTCTCTTTTGACAGCTCACTTTCCCAGACAGGATCATTCTTTCCCAGATTTTGGAGTGATAAGTGAGTTTAAACCTTCCCCCTCACACCCTCTGCTCTCCAAGCATCAAGATGGAACTTCCCATTTAGTTTGCCCTGTACTTGCTTTAAGCTGGAAATTTTTTGGAGTGCACTAGAGCAGACATCCAGAGCCTTCCCATCCACGCTCAGATGTCAGGAGTTGCTGCAGCTGATGGATTGGGAGATCAGTTCCTCCATGAGCCACTATCAAAACATTCCTCCTTGCAGCTTCCTGGGGCTTTACTCATTGGGTCTGTCACCTTTGATGTCTTGGGGAGAGGTATGAGGTGGTTTTTGGTCACTGAGTGATGAGCTCCTTCCTGGGGTAGGCAGTGACTATCCACTGTGTGTTGGTCTCTCCTCATCTAGCTCAGGTTGGTGTGTTGCTCTTCAAGTGTCACTGCTGATCTGCTGCTTCCCTGAAGAGATGTGTGTTGTGACCTCTCAGCCCATGGGGAGCTACCAGACTCCTTTAAATCTGCTCTCCTGCAGTTCATACATTATTCCAACGAGTTCATAATTCTTCCCAGTCCTTTGGAATTCTGGATTCCATTGCCTAACCACAAATGGTCATTCTCCCATAAGTTGTGTTTGATTCCATTGTGTTGTAACAGAAAGGCAGAAGAAACAAAATGTTGTGCAGCTCATTTTTAACATAACTCAGATTTTTACAGAAAAAGGGGCACTGTCTGTGCAGCCTGTCCAGTGCTGAGGGGCCTAGCATTTGGGTAATCTGGGCTGGAGATTTCATACTTCATCTTCAGTCTTTGGGGGAAAACTGTTCTCCTCTTGAGCTTATTATTTGGGTCATTAAAATTCTTCTAGTAGGAAAATATTGGGACAGTAACATAAATTACACTCAGATCTTGAAGGATTTTCCACTTTTCTCATGTGCACGTGACAGCTTTGTGGACTGGGATGAGCATCCATCTCTGCTTGGTGGAGAACCACCACAGTGCTGCACATCCACATCTCCTTTATGCCTTTTTATTGTCAGTGTTCATGCACAATCCTGTTTTTACCAGGCTAGCAAACCCTGTGTGATTTCTCCCAAGCCTTCTAGAAATTTACTCTGAACTTCTTCAGGCTACTGCCTGCCACTTAATTAACATCCTGATTGAGCAACTGCATTAGTGCTCACACCACTGAGCTCCCCCAGCCTGCACTGAGGCACTGTGTGGTCTCAGGAGTGGAGAACCTGCACACAATGAGCTTCTGATGGAACTTAGGCTCATTTATTCCTTCCCTTCTGTCCTGGCCTTCCTCTGCCAATATTACCAATGTGTTTGTGAAATGCTTAAGGCATTTCCAGCAGAAATGTGATAGGGGATGTTTTTCCAGGCCTCAGATCATTGAAGTTTGGATCGTGTCTTTCAGGGATTGACAACTGTCAGCAGAGCAGTGTTCAGGGAGAGTTGGGAATCATAACCTCCTCAGTGCTCCTAAAATCTGATTGCAGCTGCAGGTTAGAACAGGAACTGTGATGGTGCCTAATCCTTACAGCTCCATCTGTGCAGGCTGTGGAGAACACATCTCTGTCACGGTGAGGGTTTGGCTCTGGACTGGGATTCAGACAGTGCTCCCACAACTAGTCACTTGCTGTGGATCCATCTCTGCTCCGGGAGAGTAAGGAAAAAGAGGCTTCACATTTCAGTGGCAGCAATGAATTGTGACTGTTCTGTTTCCTGAATCTGTTACAGAGGGAAAAGAGGAAAAATTGGTTTATTAAAGTTGTTTATTTCCTCATGCTTCTTAACTAAATCTAGTGAGATGTTCCTGACTGAAATCCAGAAGAGCTTGTGCAGCTTAGGGAGAAAGAAGAAGCAGAATTCTAAATGGAAACCAAATAAACCAGAGGGATGGGCTGAAGCCTTGTAATTAAGATTGTCCATTCAGTCCTTCAGGAAGGACAATTTTATAGGGATGAGAGGTCCACGTTGGACACAGAGCTGCTCTGTAAGGCCTAGTTAAAGAGGAACTTCGTGGTAAATCTTACTTAGCAGTGAAATATGTCATTTCTCTTTACTCTCTGTATGTTTGGAGGTTTGGGAGGGTTGTTTTTTTTTGTCTTTGCAATATGTACTAAATGTTGGATTGACTCAATGTGCCACTGGACTGGAGCTGAGCAGAGAGAACTTCCTGGAGCACCAGCTGAGACTTGTGAATCAGTTCTTCATCCCTGACCTTTCAGTGCCTCTTCTTTCCATTCCAGTTCTAGAAATCTGATGATTAACCCAATGAAGTAATGTTTAATCATTTAACCTTCCTTTGCCAGTGCTGTAGCAGCCACAGGAAATCTATTTCCAAACCCAAAAAAACAAATCATCTTTGAAAGGGACACAGTGAGCTAAAGTACCCGGAGAGGGAACAAAGAGTGAATCACATGAGCTGAGAGGCAACTCCAGGCTAGAGACTTAAATTTGGGGGGAATATGTTTTGCCTGTAAGTAGCTCAACTTTCATCTTTTTTTTTTTTTTTTCATAGATATGTATTTAATTTTTGCTCTATTTTGTGATATAATTTATTCTTCAGCAGTAAGTGATAAAAGTTGTTTTCTTGTATTGCAAAGGCTGAACAAACTGGAGAAAAGATTATTGTTCCCTGTGCAGGAGAGAAATTGTGTTGTGAAATAGGTAAAAGTTGTGAAACTGCTAATTGTGTTCTCAAGAAATGAAACTTTGAAGGTTTTTTATTGTGGCAGATGTTGCAAAGATTTGACAAACTCCGTTTAAGGAAGGAACCAAACAGAAGTAGCTCTGAACTTGTCTTCAGAAAGTCAATTTCAGACTCTAAATCCATAGTTTTGGTGCTGCCTTGGTGGGTTTATTGCCCTGCAAATCACTCAGAGCTGTGATTGTATCAGAGAAATACAATGCATCAATTTCTGATTCTTTCTGTGATTAGATTAGGGGAAATAGGGGAAAAAAAATCCTTCATTTGGCTTATCTGGAAAGTTTAAAAAAGGAAAATAAATTACAAGTTCTTCACTGAAATTTATAGAACTTAAAAATGTGCTTTCCATGAGTACTTTGTTAACACAAACCCAAAACTTAAAGAAGAAATAATCTGAGTAACAACTATTAAAAATCAAGCTATTCATTAAGAAGGTGAAAAAAATTGCCCAAACATTAGTTTGGGATATTTTTTTTGAGACAAAATTATTACATTTTTTTAAACATTTTCATCATGGGTTTTATAACCAAATTGTATGTGTTTAGCTGGAGGGAAAAAAAATAAGTTTCAAGGCATTGAATTGTGCAGCAAACTAGAAATGGGAGTGGGAGAAGCTGTTTCTCTGTCAGAAATGGGATTAAAATCTGTGCTTAGCCTAATTAATACAGCAAATTTCTCTGCAATTATAAGAATATATTTTATTAAAGCAAGTATTAGTTTAGAGGTTATTTGCTGGAGAGTTTAGTTCTAATTTCAGCTGGGAAAACTAATCCAACTGTATCAGCAGCACAGGCTAAGAGACATTGATACACTGAATGTAGGAATAGGATTTTGTTGTTGTTGTAAATACATTAAAATCAGAATAGAATCAACTTCCAGGGAAATATATCAATGTAGTGCTTGATTTTAAGGCTCCTTCACACTGAGGTTTATGGAGCTGTGAGAAAAGATTATTTATTGGCTTATAAAAGTGAAAATATTGGTTCAACCCTGAGGAGTGTTTGGAGATAAGGAGGAAAATTGTGAATTTGGGCTCACAATTTACTCTTGAGCCTCACAAACATCCAGGAAACACTTTAAAAAACAAAAGTAAAGTTTTTCACCAAGTTTGTGAGAAGTGAATTTACATAAGAATAAAATTATTTGGAAATTGCATGACAATAAAAAACATAATAGTAGTTATATACAATAGATTGATACTGTTAATTATCTGTAATGAAATACAGAACGACCAGGAACAGTTTTGAGCTAAAAGTGAATGTTTTGTGATTCCCTTTTACAAGGGAGTGACTCCTGCTCAGAGGGAGCAAATCACCCCTGGAGAATATTCTAGAGTTTTTTTCTATTTTCCTGGGGTTAAAAATGTCTCAGTGTAACACGTAGGAAAACTCAATTCCTTGGCATTTTTCTGTCAGTGAAATATTCCCTGAAATTTGGGTTATTTTTTCCAATATAAAGTAGAATAAATAGAATTATTCTGACTTCAGTAAGAATTGTTTTGTTTCACTTGCCAATTTAACTGTTTTCAAGCACAGGAAGGGAGAAAAGTTACTCCCTGAAAGAGGCTGTAAAAAGAAATAAATGGCTGTGTTATAGATTGGTTAATTTTTTTAATCATACCTAGAAAATGGTCAGTTCTCTAGCTCAGAATTTAAAAGACTCAGAGAACATTGTCAAATAATTTGTGCATTGAAGGTTTTAATAGCTGTAACAGGTACAATAAATTGATATTCTCTGGATGATCTGTAGGTGCTTTAATCAATAAGTGAATTATTTTCTACATTCTACAATTCAGTAGTAAATGTGGAATTTAGACTACCATTAATTACTGATTAAAGTAATTTCCTGGGGTGATTTTTCTGATAGTTTCCTACAACACAGAGACAGTTCTGCAGTTAGTGACTTTGCAGTGCTCCTGGAAAATCAGCTCTGTATTGTTTGTTAGGCTTCTAAAAGGAGTTAATAATTGCTTTTTGAGGCTTTTAAAAGGGAATTAATAATTATTTTTTGATGCTTTCTCTTCCCAAAGATTCCCAGCTCTGTCCCTGCTGTGGCCAAGCCTCAGCAGGGAATACTGACCTTGATTTTAACCCTCTGGACTGTTTTGAAGGGAATTTTATTCTCCCAGAATTCCATTATTTTATGTTGTATTACATTAATTATCTCAATGTTGTGTTGATATATTTCATTGTATCAATATACACAAATATTATGTGTTTTATTCTCCTGTAATTCCAAAGTCATTTTATTCTCCCCAAGCCTCAGCAGGGAATACTGACCTTGATTTTAACCCTCTGGACTGTTTTGAAGGGAATTTTATTCTCCCAGAATTCCATTATTTTATGTTGTATTACATTAATTATCTCAATGTTGTGTTGATATATTTCATTGTATCAATATACACAAATATTATGTGTTTTATTCTCCTGTAATTCCAAAGTCATTTTATTCTCCTTTCAAAGTAAAGTCATTTTATTCTCATGTAATTCCAAAGTCATTTTATTCTCATGTAAATTCACTTCTCACATGCAAACAAAAAACTTTTTTGTGAAAACTTTACTTTTGGTTTCTGAAACTTTTCCTGGGTGTTTGTGAATCTCGGGAATAAGTTGTGATCCCAAAATAACAACAGGTACATGTTGTTAGCTGGAGCAGATCAACTCCAAATTGTTCCAGAGGCTGAACCTTCACTGCTTTGAAAGGATTTTGAAAGGATTTTTTCAAAGAAGAAATCCAGCTTTGTGGATTTGAATAACTTTTCCCAGTCTGTTGTGGACAGGCCCTGGAATTGGCTGTTTTGATTCAGATCCTGAGTTTGAGAGAACAGATCTAAGGGTATAAAGGGATTTTTTTTGTTGTTGTTCTGTACCTTTTTAATGCTGGAAATGGCATGGAAGGAATGAATTCCCTTTGGCTGTTTAAGGAATAAGGGATAAGCAGCACTGGCATTTCAGAGATACAAGGAAATAAAGACTAGAAAACTTTTTTTGGTGGTGAGAGCTCAGTGCCACTCACAGAGCTCAGGGAACAAACCTCAGCTCGGTGTGTGCTCAGATGTTCACCCTCAGCACTGGGAATTGCTCTCTCCTCTCTGAGCCTCAAACTGCCTTTCTCTTTTAGAATTTCTCCCAGTTCCTAGGTAGGAAATCCCCATGGAAGGAGGACATGGAAATCAGACACATTTTAGGTCTGTTCCTTTGGGCTTTGCCTCAGTAACACTTTGTTTCCTGGTTTGCAGGACTTTGCCTCCCGAGCCAAACTGGCTGTGCAGAACCTGGTGCAGAGGGTTGGATTCTTTGGGATTTTGGCCTGTGCCTCGGTAAGTTCATGTCAGGAACAGGAGGATTTGTCAGCACAAAGTGCAGGTTGAATGTGTGGCATGAAATGAGTGCTGGGACCTGTGAGTCCACACGATCCTTGTTCACTATTCCTGTGCTCTCCGTGGTGCCCAGAGAAATGGGATCACTGTGGGACTGACAAGACAGCATGGAGAAACTCCAGTGCCAGGGTAGTACCAAACACAGGGAATGCTGCAGATAATCCCAGTTGACAGTTACTACTCCTTTGTCACTAGTTCTCTTGGGAAGGTGATGAGTTTGGAATAGTTCTGTTTCCATTTTAATCCATCAGAAAAGGACAGCTCTAGTGGTTTATATTTTTCAAATGATAAAGCAATTAATTCTCTAGTCCAGCCTGGTATGGGGAAACCTGATAAAACAGGTCAGGTCACTGATGATGCCAAAGGTTTGTTGCAGGAAGGAGAATTTAGAAAAGACTGAACTAAGACAAAATTCCAGAAGTTTCTGTGTCAGCCCAGGGATGTTCCCTGGATTTGCTCATGTCTTCTCTAATAGCTGCTCTGTGGCAGTGGATATCCAGCAGATCAGCTCATACCCCACTGACAGTTTTCCTGTGGTTACAGCCACAGCTCAGTTATTGCCTATGGAATCTGCTGGACCTAGGTTATCATTTCTTTAGCTGTTTGTGTACAGTGCTTGACATCTTCCAATCCAGAGGTTTGCATGGATTGAAGAGTGGAAAACTACCTGTCTAAATCCAGATTAGGGTATCCATCCACTGTAATCCTCCTAACCCTGCTCTCTGGGTCGGTCGGAGCCAGAGAGGGCAGAGGGAGGGAGCAGATTTCAGTCATAGCTGTGAGCTACAAACTGTTTGCAGCTCTTTTCTCTCTCAGCAAGAGGTGATACAAAGCATCTCCACTGATGCAGTTTTAGTGGTTTAAGTAGGATAATGCTGTTCTGTCAGAGCAGAAAAATACAGAACCATCGGAGTTTCTCTGTAAGCTTAACGAGGAATGGCAGGGATGGTGTGCCTTGTTCCTCATCCCACACACGAACTGGGGGCAGTGTGGGGCCCCCACCATCCCATTCCTCTGGAATAACCACGGCGTTATCCAGCTGCTCTGCTGATGAGGTATTCATTCCACACTTGTCCAGCATCTCTCTGAGTTTCCTAAATTGTAGAGATGACATCGCTAACGACTTGCTCAGCTGTAGGTAACCTGTGTTAGCTGGAAAGAATTAATCTGGTTACAGCTGCTGGCATAAAGCTGCTGGTCACTAATCTCTTGAGCTGTCTTGATGTTTAGAGTGGACACAGACATAGGTTTTGAGCTGTTCCTTGAAGCTTTCCACCCAGGGAGCTCTCAGGCTCCTTCCCTGCCCCGACTCACTGCTCCCGAGTCACCGTCCTGTGAGACATCCCTGCCCTGGCTGTTCCCTGTCCTGTGTCACCAGAGCAGCTTGGAGGTGGCAGGAATGAGTTCCTGGAGTGGCTGGACAAGGTGGAGTATGGATGAATGGAGAACATGAGGAAGGAGTTGGTAAACACCAGAGGTGACGTGTAAACACTCTGTAGTTCCTGCTTAGCAATACTTAAACATTTGTTTAACTTCTTCCCTCTTTCTGCCCTGGTGTCTGTGCTGCCCCAGCTGTGCTGGGAGAGGGATGAGGAGCCAGCCACCCACCACAGCACACCCAGGGCTGTCAGTGTGCTCACACAGCAGCTGAGGGTGAGGTGTGGCAGAGGCTCTGGACGGCACTGGTGCAGACTGGGCACGTGTGAAGGTGAGGGAGGCAGTGCCCATGTGCTCCTGGCATTGTATCTGGTTCAGGGCTTTGATTCAAGGCTTCTCCTGCTTCTTTCCACGCTGGGAAGTGTCTCCTTCCCTTGCCTCCTTCATAACCGTGATCTTACTTTTGGAATTGAATCAGTATTTTATGTGCTGTGTTTTTTATGATCAGGGAACTTGCCCATGCAGTGCTGATGACTGTCCCAGCTGTGGGTTGTTGTCTGTGGTGGCTTAAGTGCTGCATAAAGCACCATCAAATGGAGGTAGAAACTCTGCAAGTTTCTCCAGTGAAGTAACTGCCTGTCACGTTGTTTGGTGGCAGTAAGGAAGCCATAAGTGTTGTCTGGAGCTTATTTCTGTGTCAAGGCAGCTCAGGAGGAACAAAGCAAGACTCAGCCCTGAAGATCCTCGCTGGGACTTGTGAGAATTTGCCCTCACATCTTTGTGGGCTCTTTTGGCAGTTCTTGGTAACAAGCACAGAGAAACCTCCCTGAGCTACTTATATACCCTCAGAGGGACTCGTTGAGTAACTCCTCACCATGTCAGTGCACTGGTGGCACCCACAGTGCCCCTGGAGCTCTCTGCTCCCTCTGTGCCAGCAGCACTGCAGCAATTAAACCTCGGTGAGCTCACAGAGAAACCCCAGACCAGCCAACCAAGAGCAGTGAGGCCTGGAGCAGATTTGACCCTGAGGAGCTCAGTGCTGTGCTGGGTGTGGGTCAGTCATTTCCCAGCCCTCTGAGCCCAGGACAGCAGTCCCAGGTGAAGAACCAGCTCTGCTGGGAGGAGCTGGGCAGGGACCGTTCCGGGCCGTGATTAGAGACCGTTTCAGATTTCTTCCTCTGCAGGTGCTGTTGTGGCTGCTCATAAATTTGAATTGCTGCTCTGTACCAGCTGAGTATAACCCTGCAGAGCTTTCTCACAGGCTGCAGCTTCCCAGTCGGGGCAGAGTTCCTGTCCTTTATCCCTTAACGATCTACACTCCTTATTTCTTCATCTGTGGATCAAACCAACACAGTCCTGCAGGATATCACCCAGTCCCTCACTGCTCCCAGGAGTCACACCCCCTGTGCTCCCTCAGCCTGTCCCTGTCAAACCCAGAACAACAGGGAAAGGTTGGGATGTGGATACTGTCTTGGTTTCATTTCCAAAATATTTCACAGATAATATCACAGTACCAAAAGTCAAGCCAACTTCTAATTTCAAATGAAATGCACATGCTTAGTAAAATCTGATCAGAGCTCTCAGAGTGGAGACACATGGCTATAAATGCAGTTTGTAGTGTAGGGTCTCAGCTGGAAATCCCTGGGGATCAGGTCGAGCTTTGGCTTCCAGGAGGGATGTGCTTGTCAGGGAGAAAATTTGATCAATCACTCAGAATGGCTTTGCTGTGGTTTCTGTGCATTTCACGTGGAAAATTGGTGTTAGCTTTTGCCTCAGAACACCGGGGTAAGGAGGGACCATGAGGCTGGAATTGTCTAGCTGAATCCCAGAGACTCAAGTGATGTGATATTATCATTTCTGTAATCATTAAGGCACAAGAGTTTTGCATCAAGTTGGATAAGGAAAAACTGTTCATTTTTCAGAGTTCCAAAGTCTATCACGTTCCTGTTGAGCTAAGTATGAGCTGCAACTCATGAACTTCTCTCCCTTGCACTTCACAGATCCCCAACCCTCTGTTTGACCTGGCTGGGATAACATGTGGGCACTTCCTGGTTCCCTTCTGGACCTTCTTCGGTGCCACCTTGATTGGGAAAGCAGTAATTAAAATGCACATCCAGGCAAGTACTGCCCCTTCCTCGGGGCCTTTCGTGTTTGTTTGCTGTTCCACTGTGTTACTCCTAATGAATTCTGGAGTCTCCCTGACCCGAAGGAATGGAAATTAATTTGGTGCAAAGGCTTTACAATAAAGGATCTGCTGAGCTCCTTAGGCTCAAAACTGAGGCAACTGAGTAATTTATAGCTCCGGAGTAATGAGCTCTCTGCCTACCCCGCTCAGGAAATTGGTGGTTAGCCAAGGTATTTACCTACGGGTTTTACCAGACTGAGAGGCCTTCGGACTCATAATGAACTTGCCTTTTCTGTAACACACACTCATTTCGCGGGCTGCAGCCAGTCTGCTGGGGGAGGAGGAAGGGGAGGAGGAAGCACTTGAGTGCTCTTTTTGTCTCCCTTGACTAGCAGAGCACATCCCGCGCCCTGAGCCCCGCAGGGTGCAGCCTGGGGGTTGTCCCTGGGCTGATTGTCCACAGCCTTCAGGCAGGTTAGGGATTTCGGGTGTCCTCACACCTCCACGTGGTTCTGAAAGGACCCGATCTCAGCTCTGTACCAGATGTTCTGGGTATGACAAGCAGAAGCTGCAGTTGAGTTAAATGCGCCCCCACTGTGTCCAGGGAAGCTCTGGTTCCCTGGGGAGGACTCTGGTGTGGTCAGTGCTGCAGCTCCAGCTTCTCTGCTCTCCTGGGGCTGTTTTCAGCTGACACTTGGGTTTTTCAGGCTGGTGCAGTGCCTGTGGCTGTGTTGCTTGAAAATCTCTGCTGTGACTACACCAAAATAGCAGAAGCTATTAGTAGTATAAAATAACTCTTCTAATAATCTCATCAAGCAGCTTAAAAGTCTTCATTTTGCCCTGAACAGAAGATTTCAGTCTTCAGCTTTTTTTCCTCTCCCTATGAATTTGTAAATGGTTATTTTACTCTGCTCAGTCCTTAGACAGCAAACAGTAAATAGGTTTGGAAATTCATTTGCTGTGACAGAACAACTTTTTCTCCACACTTATTTTTGTACCAGCTGAATTTTTATGCCTTTAAATCTGTGCTGGGAGAATGTGCTGTGGCAGCGTGGAAAAGTGAAACAATATTTAATCAATATTCCTGCTCTAGTTTTAATTGCCTCGTTCAGCTCTCCCAGTGTTTGCTGTGTGATTTAGAGTGTTCCCCACTCAGGTCACATGGAAGTGAAAAAACATTTCCCAGTGTCTTGGACAGTTGGTAAATCATCTGATTTTGTAATAGGTTCAACTATTAGAAGTCTCTTTTTCAAGCACACCCTTGTGCAATAGCCTTGATTTTTTGGAGTGATCTGGCTGGACCTGGAATTTAGGCAATGTGAGAGTCATGGAAAGGCTTGCAATGAAATGTTGTGCAGACAGGAAGTGAGGGAGAGCTGCAGTGACCATCCCTGAGCTGCTCCCAGCTGCCCCTTCCCTCCCCACGGGCTGGGGGGGAGCTGTGCCACCCTCCCTGCTCTCCAGCCTGGCAGGGCAGTGCTTGGAGCAGTGCTGAGGACACGGTGGGAGTTGTGTGTTCCCTCACCTACCCAGGCTCCTTCTCTCTCAGCAAACCGAGGAGCTGCCACACAGCACCAACACCGGAGTGGCAAAGGCAATTTAGCTACCTTGTAACTTGTTTTAGGAGAAAAGGGAGAGATAAAACCATGGACACTTGGATTTTCTGCAACATTAGAACTGTTAATTGCAATCCTCTGTTCCCAGTACTGTTGCATCCCAGTGTCAGGTGCCCAAGGGCTCTGGATTTGTTCTCTTCCAAGTATTGTTATGTTTCTGTCTGAGCCACACGAACTGGGGGACTAAAATATGTGATTTTTCACATCTGTGCTCCCTAAGTCCATGTGTTTGTGTAAGGGATGTGAATCTTTCTGCACTGCAGTGACTGTTTTTCCATGAAAACATTGTTGACGGAGTAAAGTGACCTTGAGCTTCTGGGAATGGCAGTGTGGGGAGGATGGGAATGGGTAGTGACATCGGCTGCAAAAACAGGGCAAGGAATGAAAGCTGTGAGGAAACAGTAACAAAGTGAAGAGTTGTTCTCTCTCCTGCCTCTTTTGGGGAGAACATGGAAAACTAAAGGTCTGGAAGCTGAGAGAAGGGAGAGCTGGAGGAGCTGCTTGGGAAGGGACAAACTGTGCTTCCCTTCTGATCCCAAGTTTCTCTAACTGCTGTTTTCCTTCCTACAGAAACTTTTTGTCATTATCACGTTCAGCAAACACATAGTGGAGCAGATGGTGTCCCTCATCGGGTGAGTAACTCTGCACCACTAATTAATACCTTCACTCATTAAGTGGAAAAGTACTGGAGGAGTGAGATTGGATGTGCCGGAATTGCTGCTGTGTTTCCAGTGCCAGCTCTGCCCCACACAGAGGTCAGGGCTGACTTGCAGCTTCACTCCTCACCTCGAGGGCTTCGAGTACCTCCAGAAACGTGAGAGCCTCAAGGTCACAGCTGGAGGAGAGCAGTGAACTCTCCCCCAGAAATGGATGCAGCTCCCCCAGTCAGATTCCTGCACTTCCAGCTGCAAGTGAGCTGCTTTTCAGGGACTTGCTTAGGTATGGTAATGAGATCCTGTGGAAAAAAGGAGAAAATTTATAGAAAGTTATAGAGAAAATCGTAGAATTCTATGATTCTGTATTACAAACTTGGGATTTTGTGCCATGTGCCAAGAGGCCAATAAACATCTTCATAATTCAAGCTATATTATACATTTAGAAATCTCTCACAAAAGATCAGAATGAGGAACGTGGAGAGTCTGATCTCCAGTCTGTTAAACCTGGGAGAAATGACAGTTTTCATGGACAAACTGTGCTGATTCTCAGAAGGTTTGTTGGTTGTTTTTTTCTGAGTCCTTTAGTAATGAATTACTATCTTTTTAAAATCTCAGTTTCAAACAAGAAAACCAACCAAAACCTCAGCTGGCAACAGGTCAGGGAAGAAAAAAGACAAACCCACAGTATTGCCAAGTGGTTTGACTGAGAGTTGGGCACTGGGGGTGAAGTGTTAGGATTTTGCCTCATGTTTACCTGCTCAGCCATGGAATTCCGTGTTGCTTTGAAATCCATTCCCTGGCTGATAAGTCTCAGTCCTCACGAACAGTTTCAGGGAGGAATGTCTGGAAATAATTCCTTTTACAATCCCTAACCTTGCCGTGCTGGTGGTGTACAAAGACAAGGAGTGTGACAGGAACTCGTAGGGAATTTCACTCCTGAAATTAATCCTGACTCTATTACCTCTGATCTTCTGCTTTGCACCGAACTTCAGCACTAATGTGTTTCTCTGAACATTATTGAATGTTGAGAAAGGGAGAAATGTGGCTCCTTCTACCCAGCAGGAGTTTCTCTGAGCATCCATCACACCAGACAATCTGATCTGTACTCTCCTAGGTCAGGTAGCATTCCAAGGATTTACTCTCCTGCAGTTCTTTGAGCCAAAACTTGTAGTTTTTTCCTACTTCATCTGTCTTGGAGATAATTTTGCATTGAATTACTCCAAGTGCCTTCGGAGGAGCTTTGCTGGTTTGGGTTTTATTGGAGGGTTATGTCAGACTGAAAAAATGTTCCTGGGAGACAGTAAGATTTTTGGAATGTCCTGGTATCCTTGACTTTTCCCAAGCTGTCTGCGAGCATTACCTCATCAATTTCTGGTGGAGTGGAGCAGAAAACATGTTGAACAATACCTTGTATTAACCCCCTGTGACTGAATTAAAATCCCCTCCTATTTAATGGTTAGGAACTTTGTTTCAATCAAAGTCAATCACCACAATGACCTGAGACTTTGCTTGTCCTGTTGCTGTTACACAGCAGGAAATACTGAGCACAGTCCTTGAAAATAAGGAGTATATACAAAACATATACACATTTTCTGTATATTGTATGTAAATTCTGTATCTATACACACCATTTGTACATTCTCTGGACATTATGATGTCTCTGCAGGATAACTGAGATCTGCACAGAAGGTTAAGTTGTGAGGTAAAGCCTGAGAATATTGGATTTTATAAGCCAGAGGGAATTTCCTGATCATGATGTGATTTTTGGTCAAAAGCAAACCCAATTCCACTGCAAACCCATAGCTCAGTGTTTGTTCTGTCCCCGAGTGGTGCTGAGGTTGGGTTGGTATTGTTGGGGGTAATTTTGTCTTGGTCTCCATTCAAAATGGATCATAAAATACTCTTTATAGCAATAAAGAAAGGAAAGGAAAATGTGGCAGGAAATGAGAAGCTGTTTACAGACAATTTTTAGAACCTTTCAGGATTTTTGGGTGGTACCTAGAGTACAAAACTGGTCAGAAGGTTGGTGGTGGCAGCAAACCTCGTTGGGAGGAACAGCACTGGGTGGGCTGGGGAAGCTGGAGGTGGTGTGAGGCTGCAGTCCGAGTTGAGGAGGATTACAGAGGTGCTGGTAATTACTAACCTGTTCTACCAGTTTAATTGTTTTGTTGGTGCCTAAGTGCTGGAAGAGGACTGTGCTCCCTCACAGGTTGTGTTAGGTTCCTGAGGGTGTGAGGAGTGATGGTGTGTGGGAGTCTTGTCTTCTGTCACCTGGAGAAGAGTTTACCTGACTGATCACTCCGGGAAAGCACTTCGGGGCTGGTTTTGGACCAGGCCCAGCCCTTGTCAAGGACTTCATTATCATGTGTGCTGTGGGTTTTATTTTGGCTCTTCAGCCTTGTAGTTTTTTCACCTACAGCTGCAGGTGATGTTGGTGAGGTCACACTGAGCAAAGTGCTTTTAAGCACGAGGATGTTTTCTTGGAAGTAGCAGTGAATTCCCAGAAAACTACTAGAGAAGTAGTTCTCAAAGCACACAAATCCACAAAACTGGTGCCATCCATTCTGAGGAGATGTTGAGAAAGGAAAGAAATCTGTTTCTAGTTCAGCATGTTCTCACAGTGTGTGAACCTCAGGACTTCCACAGGAGTACCAGGAGTAAATCACAGACTGGTTTGGGTTGGAAGGGTCATCCCATCCCACCCCTGCCCAGGCAGGGACACCTCCCAGCAGCTCAGGTAGCTCTGAGCCCCATCCAGCCTGGCCTGGAACACTCCAGAGATGGAGCAGCCACCACCTCTCTCTGCTGCCTTACAGATTTTGACAGAAGTAGAAACTCATCTCTTCAGCTAATAGTCAATAAACTACTCTGAAGTTTAAATAGAAGCCAATAAAATGCATCTAAAAATGTGCCACTTCCACAGGTTTTTAAGTCATTTTGTTAGTGCCACGTGCCCTGGGTGAGATGTGCATAACTCAACACACTCTGGAAATCTGCCCCAAACTCTCACTGCTTCCCAAGGCTCCTGCCCCTGTTGTTTGTGACCAGCTCTCCCTGCTCCCCAGCTCTGCAGGCAGAGTTTGGCCACAGCACTGGAGCCTTTGCCTTGACAAACCAGTTTGCTGCTATTTATTGTGCCATAATTCTGTGCTTACAACTTAATCTCAGTTGATTCTGGTCAGGACATGGTGTTCCTTTCACCAGAAAGGCACAAAAGAGCTGAGAGTGACTGGTGGAACTGGAAAATTTGCTTACAGATTCTGTTTTGGTCTAAAAAGGGTGTTTTGAAGAACAGGTTCCAATCAATAGCTAAGATAAAACCTGTGCAGTAGAACTCAAAATAACCTGAAGTGGCTGAGGACATAGAGAGCTGAGCACTGACTTCACAGCCTCCTGAGGAAAGTTCTGGAAGGTTACAGGGATACACCTGGCACTTGTTGGTGCCATAACCCAACTGCTCTCCTGCCTCAGGTACCCCAAACCTGAGCACAACAAAGGCTTCACAGCCTTGAAAGGGACACAGATGGATGAAACTTGAGCAGCTTTGGTGTGGAAAACCTTCCAGTGGATCACCACAGAGTTATAAGAGTTTATTTGCAAAAGGCTTGAAGGATTTAACTCTGAACAAGCAAAGAATTTTTTTCCCTAAATTGAGTTTAAAAAAGGTCTTTAAAATCCCGGTGGAGGTTTCCTTACAAAGAGCAATGGTGAGCAGAGCTAAGGCAGCTCAGAGTTGTGATTCCTACTTTTGTAAGCACCTTCCAGTGGATCACCACAGAGTTATAAGAGTTTATTTGCAAAAGGCTTGAAGGATTTAACTCTGAACAAGCAAAGAATTTTTTTCCCTAAATTGAGTTTAAAAAAGGTCTTTAAAATCCCGGTGGAGGTTTCCTTACAAAGAGCAATGGTGAGCAGAGCTAAGGCAGCTCAGAGTTGTGATTCCTACTTTTGTAAGCGTTGGTTTACATTGTCCCAGGGAATCCTCTTGGGTTACTGTGGGCGCTGGAAGTGGCTCAGGTAAAAATGATGTCAAACCTGTGATCGTTTTAGCTTAGTAATCTTCAATGAGACATTTTCTTTCTTCATCTCGTAAAGCAAATGAATCTTTCAAGAAGCCTTTTAACCCCCAAACGTTTCTGTCGATCCCGACCAGAAACCAGAGTGATTTTCTGCAGCTGTGGAGCACCGAGAGCAGAGAAGAGCTCAGCTCCACCACACGTGCCGAGCCCGAGTGGTGGTGATGGAAGCTGAAGGCTGTGGTTGCTCCCAGGTTTTCCTGAGCCAGAGCTCAGGTTTGAGCAGCCCCAGGGCTGAGCCCCACTGAGTCACTGCAGGGTCCTGCTGGTGGTGCAGCCTGAGGGAAGTGGATGGTTTAAATACTGTGAGAATCTTTATCAGCACAGGAAATGACAGCTCATTAAAATACTAACCGTTAAGCCTGTTTAGATCACTGTCTGGAAAAAAAATTAACCATTGAAGGCTCAGCTGAGCTGCAGGAAGAAAGGTGCTCTGCTTAGCCAGTGCTATGCAAATCAATCAGCTTTGCTAATCTTCCAGTGGCTAAGAAATATTTCCACTGGAATCTGTTTGTCTATGGTTTTCCAAAGAAGTTGATCCCACCAGGCTGGAGTGAAGCTTCAGAGGGAGAGGTGGCTCAATAACCAAATTCGGTGCCTCTTCCTGAATGTTTCATTGCTTTGGAGCTGCACGGTGGATTTTTCTTGTGTTCTTCCAGGGGAGTGGAGAAACGGGATGTTTGCAGTGGATGGTGTAAGGGTGGTTTGCATAACTGCTGGGAAGGTGAAAGTCTGTGCCTTCCCCTCTGGCCTGGCTGCAGCAGTCTGGTTCGAATAGGTTATCAAAGGCGTTGGAGGGAGGGAAGAGCTCATGGCAAAACCTCTTTGGTCCTTGGTCAGTTCTTCAGGGCCACTAAACTCCCTGTCTGGAGATAATCCCTGGCCGCAGGGCAGGGGCTGTGCACAAACCCACACGGTATTTACCTCTCCCTTTGCTTTTCTGTTGTGCCAAACAGCTTTTTCGCTGTTGTCAATTCATATGGAATTGTGGCACTTCCTAAAGGATGTTTTCTCCGGCTCTCCTAGCCCAAAAAGTCGAATCCGAGCAGAGTCCCTCGGTGGTTTTTTTCCCCAGAGCCCGCGGGGTGTGGAGTCTGACAGCACCAGCCCCGGAACGGTTAAAGGGATTTTCCAACCTGGGGGCTGCGGATATGGGAGAGATGATCCCCCAGTGGGGCCGTGACTCAAGATTGCATCACCTTTCCAAGCAGAGCGCTGTGTTGGCGGGAGTGGCACCATCTGCTCCCCCTCGGCTGCTCTGCTCTCCCCCGGGATATTGTTTCCATGATAAAATAGATCTCCATGATAAGAGAAACCTCCATGGTTTCAAACCTTTCTGTTTTGTGCTCATCACCAGTGGGGATGGATCCCAGTTGTTCCCGAGGTGCTGCGCAGGGTGTCAGACTCTTCCTATTTCCATTTTTAATTCCATCAGGATAAATGGAGTCTAAGAACTGCTCAGAGTTAATCACTTCATCATCCTTTGCTGTTCGAGGCCTCTCATGAAGGAGAAACTTTCCTTAGCAGTGAAAAACCTCTGTGTAAATGTGTCCAAAATGTGAGTGAGCAGTGGCAGCACTTGGGAATTCCAACATTCCCCTCTGGAAAAGGGGCAAATGTCCACATGTGCCTTTAGAGGTGGAACTTTATATCCTAAAGTGTGTCCTGACAGATTTTGACACAGACCTGTACTTCAGCTTGGAATTAATCACCTCTCTGAGCTCAGGGAGTGACATTTCAGTGACTCAGGAGCAACTCCTAAAGCTCCTGAATGAGGAAAATTATTTCAAAAGTGCAGATACCACGATTAAATGGTATTCAATAAGTGTTTTTAATCTCGGTGGGAATTAAATTGAGTGGAATATCAATTTCCTACTTTTTGTGAGCTGCCATGGGGAAAATACAAGTTCTCTCGTCTGGTTTGGTGCTTCATTTGGTGCCTGGGAGAAATCTCCTCCCTGGAGCTCCAAAGATTGAAGTTTCCCCAAAATCTTCATGGCCAAGGACAAGGATTTGAGGTGCAACTGTTGCTAGTTATCCTTGGAAAAGCAAATTAACAAATTGCCAGTAAAAGTGTAGCCCTAACTGGAAGGGAAGTTTTAGGAGTCAGAATCTCTATGTCCCTGGTGTAATTCTCTTAACTAATCCTCTGTCCTGTGGTGCCTCGAAGAGATGCGAAGCTTTATTTATTGGGAAAACAGCTTCAGAGTTTTTAATTTGGCTAGAAATTGTAGCTCTGAGTTAAAACAATAAATAGGCATCTTTAATTACAAGTCCCAGAGAATGAGAAGAGGCTGCCACAGAGTTTCAGGGAGGCACAATCCTCCGTGGGCTGTGGCACAGAATGCAGGTCATGGTTTGGCTGGAATGCTACTAATAGAATTTGTCAATGGATTTGATTTCTAAATTAATTTTTCATTTCATTTAGGCTGTGCAATTTTTTTCCAGTTTGTTCTGTTTCAGTTCTGTTTGTAACATTGAATTTGAGCAGAGAATCAGAATGAATTCAAACAAAAATTTCATGTTTAATGTTAACAGTTTCTAAAATTTCTTCTGAATCAGAATGTCTTTAGTGTTGGGTTTTCCCTTCAAAAAAAAAAAATAACCCAAAGGATTTTTTCCTGAGTTTTCTGCTAGAAGTGCCTCCAGTCTGTTTTGCAGAGTTGGGTGTTGGGTGTTGGGGGTTTGTGTGTGCACACTACAAAGTGTGGCCGAGCACTGAGCTCCTTTCATTTTCCTTTCCTTTCCTGCTCTGATTTGCAAGAGAATGGTTAGATTCCCGCGGGGATTTGGTGTAGGGTTATCTCCCAGCATCTCGGTGCTGCAGCTTGTGGTTTGCCTCGGCTCCCGAAACTGCAGCTCAGCTCAGAGTGGAGGGGCAGATGTGTCCCCTCGGCCTGTCCTGCCTCGGGCCCAGGCTCAGCCTGCACGTTTAGCCCAGACCCTCCTGGGGGGGCACAGAGCTCACTGTGTCTAATGAAATGAAATGGAAACTGATTTGTGAGGCTCTTAGAGCTGAGACCGTGAGACAGTTTGGCTGTCAGTGACCACCTTTGCTGAATTTGACACAAGTAACTAACCCTGTCCTGCTGCAACCTCGAGGAGTTCCCTCCTCACACTCTGGAGTGATGAGTTTCTACCTGTTCCTCTGCTTTATTTTCCTCATTTAAATTTAGGCACTTCTTTTTTCTTGAATGTGCAAATAAAATCTACTTTGAGAAGGCAAAGTCTTTCATTCAGGAGTTTAGTTCTTCAAATGACTTTAATCAGATTGATTTTGTGCACTTAAATCTTTGTTGTGCCCAGAAAAGGGGAAAAGAGCAAATTGTTCAGTGAGGAAAAAATTGAAATAAGAGTGTTGATGCACCAGGAGCTTTTCAAACCTCTGGACTTGGGTTTTGTGTCTTTGTTCCATCACTTCATGCTCGTTTAGGACCGACCAAGCTCAGTTCTCGTGGCAGACAGAGTCACTGAGCACACTCTGTGAATCATTCATCCCTCCTCATTTCAGAATCATGCAGAAGGTGAAAAGTGAACTATTACCTTGCACTGGCTCTTCCAGGGCTCCCGAGTAGCATTTGAAAAAAGCAAAGAAACCTCAAAATGTGCCTCATGGACAGAGAGTGACTCGTGGTTCACGAGTCGCTGGGAGAGCTTCCCTGGAACACTCAGCTCCGAAGGGACAGGGCTGAATCTCTGGGGATCCTTTGTAACCTTGACACACTCTCGTGTAAAAGGAATTTAACCAGTCCAGGCACAATTTCCTCCTCCATTTGTATCATCGTGTTGGTGAATCATGAGGGAAATGATCTTTTGCTTGTAAATAGGTTCCAAAAACTCTTTGCCCCTGGAAAGGGATTTGTGGAGGAGAATGAGACACTTTGTTTCTTCACTCTGTGCGTTTTGGTCAAGTCATGAAATTAGAAGGTGTTATTTTTAATTGGGCTGCGGCCTGGAAAAGGGAATATCGTGTCAGATCAGGGGAAGAAATGGAGGGATTCACTCCCACAGGCGTCAGGAGAGAGAGGATGAGTTGGAGCTGTGTCTGGTGGGTTTTACTAAACCCTCCCTGGGAGCTGTGCTGGTGTCAAGTAGTTGTAGTGTAAAGAGCCAGAATTGAAGCATTGAAACTGAGGTGACTTTTCACATGTAAAAGACCATTGGAGTTCACTAAGTGATCCTCAAGGGTCCCTTCCAGCTCTGAGTCTGTGATATTGGTGTCTTTAAACAAAAAAACCCACCAAAATCTCCATCCTCTCTGCAATTCAGGTGGTGTTTGGCACAAATGGGAACTTTCCCATGGCTGGAGTTAGGAGTTGTGCTCAGTGTCTGTGGATCCAGCCCTGGGAGCTTTGGATCTGTGTGTGTTCTCACCACACAGCTCAGGCCGTGGCGTTGCTGGTGATAATTTATTCTACTAGTTGAGTTTTGGGGTTCTTTTAAGGGTTGTTGACCATCATTAAAGGTTGTTGGATCTCCTGCTAAATCTCAGGATGGATGGATTTAAGGAAGAGCTCCCTGGGTTGGTTTGGAGAAAGCTGTGGCACTGGCGAGGAGGGTGGAGGGTGCTGAGTGTGCCCTAACACCTTCACCCGCGGAGCGGCAGAGGAGCCTGAGCTGCCAAACGTGACCCTCACAACGGTCAGGCAGGAACAAGGTGTTCAGTAACGTTCTGTGGCTTTTGTGCAAGTCATCTGCCATAAAGCCTGGCAGGATTCGGAGCAGGGTTCAGAGTTCCTTCTTTGTTCCTTTGTTAATCACTGACTCGGGGGAGGAGCCGCACAATTGGCTAACGCATTCTTTTCGGGTAGGGATGACGCACAGATTGTCCTAATAAGGACTTGGTTTGAGCAAGGGGCTGTCTGCTCCGAGGGATGGGGCAAGGCACAGGGGGAGCAGTTTCTTTTTTAACTGAGGGATGACACAAGCACAAGTCATTTCCTTATTAATCGGTTCAAACCAGTTCTTACAGGAACTGCTGGTGATAAATGTGGGACTTCTCAGAAGTCATTCATTTGCTTCTGAGCACTGCAGCAGTGCAGAGCCCCAGCTGCCTTCTCCTGGCTCCACGGAAATGCTCCAGCTCACAGCCTCTTCCTTTCTTACCAGCACTCTGTTGCTCACAAGTCGTTTTCTTTGGAAGCACTTTTTGAGGATGTGGGGAATATGTCCCTTCCCGAAGTATCAGATCCAAAGATGAAATGTACTTCATTTCGTGGTTTTCTGTTTTCTCAAGTAGCTTCAGGTTCCTTTCTGAGCTGTAGCTCAGCCTGAACTTTGTTCTGATTAGGTAAAGTGGTAAGTTTTTTTTTAAAAAAAAACCAATGTTTTTTGTTTTTGTTTTCTCCCCTATTTTGTCTTGTTCTGTGGGATGAACTTTCCATCAGTGCTATTCCAAGTATAGGTCCTTCTCTTCAGAAGCCATTTCAAGAGTATTTGGAAGCTCAGAGGATAAAACTTCACCACAAATCTGACAGTGCAGTACCACAGGTAAGAACCTCTGCTCTCTGCCTCCCTGCCCAGCTCAGCTTTCCTTCTCTGCTTGGCTTTGGACTTGTTGCTTTTACTGAGGTAACTCCCGAGTTTATTTTCCAAGCTCTGCAGTGACCCAGGGAAGAGAGAAAAATCACATTTAAAATCAACCTGGGAATTAAAAATTATCCTGTAATTGTGTGCAGTGGATTTCAATCCTTTGAGAAGGAGTGACAGGATAAAGCTCAGCTGCATGTCTTGCCTCTGCATTAGCTGCGTGTTTGGAAAGTTAAACTGAAGGAGGAAAAAGTTGCATTTCCGTGGGAATTGGTGACAGGAGGTTAATGGGTTTGTCTGTTACTGTGGGCTAATGGACAGTAAGAGAAATAAAATCCCTGAGCCTTCGGTGTGTGAAAAGCAAAGGAAACCAGGTGCGTCGAGCAGGAACAAGGGGCAAAGTGTCCTTTTATATTAAAAATAAAAAAGTATTTTAAAAAACTTCCCCTGACTTCTCAGCGAGGGATGACATTTTTGACATGAAATTCCTTCGGACACTGAGGCATTTTGTAGCTAAAATCCATCAGTGGAACTCCCATCTCACGTGCAATACCGGCAGCTCTTACAAATGTTCCTTTGCCCGTTTCTTACCTCCAAAGACACGAACGCGGTGGGATCGAGCTGGAATCTAGTGATTCCGCCTGCAGATTCCCTTCCCGCCGCGAGCCGTGTGTGCAGAGCGTTGCTGCCCTCATTTGGCTGAACACACGGCTCAGTCTCCCTGGAAAAGCTGCACAGTCGCTGTAACTTCCAGTGACCCCGGAGCAGTCAGATCCTATGGGGAAGACAACGCAGAATATGCAGTTTAGGAAAAAAACCCATTGTTAATCGATGATCTTATTGTTTTCTTTGCAAGGAATGTGGCAGGGAATGACAGTCAGGGCTTGTTAATTCCGAACTCTGTGGATTGCTAGTGAAGAGCAAACAATACTGGGAATAACAAATCACTTTTGTAGCTCCCTGGGAATGAGCACCTGCCTGTTAGTGGGGTTACAGACCCTCCTGCACTGTCTCCCGAGGGACCAGAGGGAATCCTGTAACCTGACAAATGACATAATAAAGACATGTTCAGGCTTTCCCCTTTCACCCAGAGCATGGACAATTCTCCCTTGGCCTGTCCACTAACCGTCATTTTCCTCCTCCTTCTCTTTTGTCTCTCCAGGGGGAAAACTGGCTCTCCTGGATGTTTGAGAAATTGGTGATTGTGATGGTTTGTTATTTTATCTTGTCTATAATCAACTCCATGGCCCAGAGCTATGCCAAGCGGCTGCAGCAGAAGATGTACTCAGAAGAGAAAACCAAATGAGCTCGAAAAAAAACCCTTGGAATGGGTTTTAGGCACCAGAATTGACACATCTTTTCCTATGTTTAAAAATCAGCATTGTTCAAAATGGGGGGAAGAAACTTTTTAACGTCAGTTTTCAACTCTTAACAAGTTTTCTCTTTGATTTTGAAAGTAATTTGGATTTTAGAGCAAAGATTTCATTGACAAACTTAGAAATGTTATGGTAAGGTGTAAATGCTTCAGGAGTCTGAGCTGTGCAGGATGAACAATGGGGTGGGAAATGGTGTTTGACACAAACGTTGTCCATCCAAATTACTTCCAAAACTGGTGATTTAATACTCTCCATTTCCTGACCGAAGTTCAGGCTGACCTGAGGGTAGATTTTCCTTTTGAAGGGTGGCTGGTTTGCTTTTTCCATGACTTTCAGCAGCATCACAGTGTATATAACTGAATACAGATTGGATACAAACCGTTGCATGTCCCTCATGGTAAGGTTTTTCCATCAGAATTCCCAGTGTTCCATTGCATTGCACGTTGGAAAAGCCACCCTGTTCCACTTGGTGATGTTAGCAGAGATGATTGCTGTCAAATGCTGAAGCTGACATTTTTTATTCTGTATATTTAGAACGAGGTTAAGATAAAACTTTATAAAGTCATCTTTGATCATTCCAGAATTCATTGTGTCAGTCTTTTTAAGCTCTTCCTTTCCCTCTCCACTTTTGGATGCTCAGTGTCTTTCTGAAGCCTTAATGCCACGAGTTGCATGTTTACTCATCCTTCCTGCACTGGTGGTGCTGGAACTCTTTGTTCTTTTTTCTTGAGAACTTCTTACTTAGCAGAAGGAAGTAGGAAGGACAACCAGTCGCTGGCTGAAATAGGTTCCAGAGCGTTAAGTGTTGGTTGTCATAAATTCTGCTCAGGTGTCTGATCCCAGAATTGTGGGCAGAGGAGAGAGGGGGGAGAATGAAGATTCCAGCAGAAGACATTGGATGTCCAGCCCAGCAATGGTGCAGAGACCTCAGAGAACCTTACCTTGATGCTTTTAAGATCAGATATTTAAAGCCTTGGTTAGATCAGTGTGTGTCAGTTTTAACGTGCAACAACAGAACTAATACCACAATGGCTCTTTTCCCTCTCCAGTAAGATTCCACTGCTGCTGGCTCTGTATTGCTCTAATCATTTGTGAACTATTGTGTTTATCTTTATCCTAGGGGTAAGTAACACGAATTAATTTGCCTTTCAATTAGTGTTATCAGGACAAACAGGAGGCAGGTTAGGTCCTGCCCTTGCCTAGCTTAGGCTGGTGCAGGGGTGAGGTGCAGTGTCGTGGTGCCGTGGCTGTACCATCCTGTCGGATAGCTTATCAGACTGATGTTGACTGTTGGATCTCATGGCAACAACAGTCGGTAGGCTGTCTGACATTTTGGTATCTCTCATCCGAACGTTTGCTCATCCATCTCCAACTGTTTCCATTGAACATCAACAGCAAATCAGTGTGTGTGATGGAGCTGGGAGTGAGTTCTGAAGGACAGACAGCTGGGGAAGCTGCAGCTCAGTTGTGTGTGAGGTTTGTATGGTTTCTTGTTGCCTCAGAGAGGGCTGTGAATGATGGGGAGGTTTGCATATGGACTGCTCTGACAGATCACATTTCAGTGTCTGAGGCTCAGTGTCAGGAGGTTCAAAGCACGAAGGACATTCAGCTGCTCCTGAGGATTTTTAAAGGATGAACATGAATGGTTGGACTTGATGGTCTTAGAGGTCTCCTCTAATCTTGATAAGTCTATGATTCTAACAGTATTTCTTAAACCTTGGCCCTAGCAGCTTTTTCACTTGTTTTTGGCCTAAATATGGCCTTTGAAAATAATGTCATGGGGAACTTGTTCTGCTACAATACACAGTCCAAAAATCATAGCTCTGTTTGGGACTTTACTTTTTCAGGCTGCTAAAACTTCAGCACTGTACTTTGTGAGTGATCAGCTCAGCAGTCCAGAGCTGAGTCCAGTGCCCAGCAGGACAGTGGGTCAGTGGCACAGCCCTTTGCTGCTCTCCCCAGTTCTAGGGGCAGGTTTTTTTGGCCTCAGATCTGCTCTTCACCTGAGAGACACAGATATTTCCTTCTCACAGTTCTGGTGGTGTCTCAGAGCCTTCCAAGGGAGTGGGTGACACTGATGCCATTCAGGTTGGAATGAGGAGATGGTATAACAGCAACTAAAAAAGACAAACCCTCTCCTACAGCCAATAAACTGCACCTTTCTAAACACTCTCCTCAGAGTCCTGCTTCCTTCCTACTGGAAAATCTCTATAAAACAGAGCTTTCCCCCACTTCTAGTTCAATATATGTTCACATACCTATTGTTCCTCAGCTTGTGTTTCCATGTGTCCATTCCACTCAGCTCTGCTGGGATTTTGAAGTTTTCTAACCCTTTAAAGAAGGACCTGGTCACTCTACCTGCTTCTGCCTGGGGATAAGATGTGGTAAAAGGTAAAGAAATCCATAGAAGTGAAAGTTACATAAACCTCATGAGATTTACAAATGGATAGTTTTATGTTTGCTTAAATAAACAGAGATATAATGTTTCCCAGTGTTTTTTTCAGCTGGAATGTTTCCATTCTCTGTAGTGAACTCAGGTGGTAACGCTGTGAAATTTGTTAACTGTAGAAGATACTTCAGCAGTTGCATTTTGAGTTTCCAAAGAGCCTATAGGATTTCACCTCAAAACAAGGATTTTGCTCCCTAATCCAAAGTTTCCTTTTGCTGTACATCTCTTCAGTTATGCACTGGAAGCAGTTAGTAATCTCCTTTAGTGTGTTAAGCACAAATTCAAAGGAACTCCTCTGCAAGATAAACAATCTTGGCACAGATCACTATTCTTAGCTGATGTTCCTTGCAGTTTAGACACAATAAAGTATCCTGCTGGGTTGGTTTTTTTCTGGGAATTACTGGAAATCACCCGGAAGTAACAGCCCTCATGACAACGACTAATGGTTAAACGTCAGAGATGACTTTGATGTGATGGAGACTTGTTTTAGTCTCATTATCTGGGGGGATGGCTGAGGCTCTGCTTCCTTGAGTGGGACGCAAATAGGAAGCAATTCCGAGCAGCACATCGGGAGCTGGGTCAGGCAGAGCTGGAGCTACTCCTCTCAATTCCCTCCTCGCTCTCCTGCCTGCCCTGTGCCTTGTGCCTCCCCAGCAGCGTCCTGTGAAGGCAGTGTGGGGTGTCAGTGCTGCCGTGCCCGTGCCTGGCAGTCACCCTGTGCCCCACCAGGGCAGGGATCGTGTTGGTGTAAGCCAAACTCAGGTCACACTGGGTGTGCCAGGCCGAGCCCAGCGCCTGTGTCAGGCTCAGTCAGTCAGTTCCACCCTCAGCTCCATCCAAACTGTCCGTTGTCTGGTTCCTTCCCTCCATCCCAATGTCATGCTGTGTTTCTGCTCGAGCAGCTCCTTCTGAGCTCCAGCTGCCTGTGCCTGCTAAAAGATACTTGTCATTAACACTTGACATGGCTTAATGCTCTTCCAGAAAGTCCTTCCCTGCTGTGCTTTTGGGTTTCATTATTTAATTAGTGGGACTCAGCCTCCCCCTCACTGCAGGCACTGCTAATTGCAAGCACAAACACTGTGGATGTTGCCCTGATTATCAAGCACAAATATAAATATTAGTGCACAAAATTGATTGCAGGTGTAAAGGTAAGTGGGGACTGGGTGTGTTCCTTGGAGGTAAAAGTAATCGGTTTTCTTTGAAGCACGTGGGTAAAAAATACTTTGTAATCAGCAGTTAAAAGGCTGAATATAATTAGAGATAAGGTAATTGAAATAGCTCTTCTGAGATTTAAGATTTACAATTTTTTTCCCTGTAAATTTAGGGGGGGGTATTTTTTTGGAGGGGAAGAAGAGAAAGCAGTAAGTACTTCACTCAGCCTTCTCCAGATTGCAGCTCTCGTGGGAGGGAATCCTGCTGGGCTGTGGCCCCCGCCGGGAGCAGGTGAGGGAGCAGTTCTGGAGCCTGCCCGGATTGCTGTAACCACGGGAAATGGGGAGTGAGGCAATCCCCTTCCCTGTGAAACACCCTCTGCATTCAGGCGCTGAGGGTAAATATTTGCATATGCTCTTGCAAACTCATTTTTAAAAGGATTATACTGAGGAACTCTGAGCCTGCTGTGACTCTCCTCGTCGAAGTCTCTAATCGAGGGCGTTTATTTCTTTATCCGTTTCACTTATTGCTGCAGCCACTCTGCTTTCATTAAAGCAGCAAAACGGTTTTGTCAGCGTGTGAAAGGGAGGGGCTGGAACAACCTGGGTCAGTTGTCAGGAGGGAAAGGAGCTCAAACACATTAACTGGCACTGGTGGTGTCATCTCCCCGGTACCAGCGAAGGGGAGGAGCCCAGCAATCAGCTCATGGAATGCGGCAGGAATTCAGCAAAGTGGTATTTTGGTCAAAAAAGCTGATTATTACCCTGTGCCGAATGTCCAGTGAAGAGGCTGTTGAGGTCACTTCCTTGCTCGTGGTGTCCAGAAGTGGAAAATAAAGGTGCAGGTGTAGCCTGTGAGATGGGCCAGGCTTGGGGTTAGTTTGCTTTAACGCTGCCTTTTTTTGTGCTGAGGGGTTTTATCACCATCATCCCTGGAATGACCCGAGGAGCACTGACTCCATTAGGGCACCTTTCTTTAAACCTCACTGAGGAGCTGCTCAGATATGGGCACGTTTCGAGGGAGTTAGTCCCAGTTAATTGTTCTTCAGGTTTCCCCAGCAGCTGGCAATAAGGAAGCTGCCTGCTATTTCCTGGTGAAAGGCAGGAGATAGGAGTTGTCAGCTCGTGTATTGTTCCCTGCCGCGATAAGGGCCGCACCCTGCTCCTCTCAAACGGCTCTGCCGTTTGAGGTGGGTCGGTGTCCCTGCTGTGCCCGCGGGAGGGATCTGTGCCCTCGGGATTTAAGGCACAATCCACGCATTCGGTGTTTTTGTGGGGCAAATTGAGCTACACTGAAGTGTTCGGTGTTGGTCTAGCTTCACATGAGGCTGTGACCAGGCATCAATCTGCAGGTTGTCACCTATTCCCTGGGGCCCAGCTGTGTTTGGCATTGCTAAGGCCCCAAGGCTTTTCACTGGAAGGTGTGAGCCACAACTCGACTGGCACCATCTCTCAGAAATGTGAGAGATCCAACGCGTTTCCCAGAGCTTGTTCTATCCCTGTGCCAGGACCTCGTGGTACCTCTATGTTCCTTCCATATTGTCAGGACCTAATCTGGCAGTTCTCTTACAGAAGCTGCTGCTAACTAAAAAAACATTAATACCTTGTTCAAGGCTCACACTTCAGTGTAGAAACCACATGAGTTTGAGGGACTGTGGCTTTCCTGAGTCTACTCTTTCTATCCATTGATTAAAAAACCAGGTTTGCGTGCTCAGCATTTTTCTGTCTCTAAAGGAAACTAGACCTGCAAAAAGGAGAAAACACACATTGAGATTTACACCATTGTGCAAATCTTGCCGTGTTCCCAAAATCTGGTCTGGTTAGAAGCCACACTGCTCTCAGTGCCTCATTTGCTGCAGCTGTTTTCCTGAGAGCTGTAATATTTAGGGTATTTTCATAACAACGGATTCCATTGCTCAGATTCCTTGATTTGTCTGTCTCTCCTCAGCCCAGCTGACCTCTTGTGACATACAGTCACATGCATCCCTGGGTGTTGTGTAAGAGTCTAGGTGGAGAGCAGCAAGGAAGGAGCTTTTCAGCTGCCTCAAGCTGGTATCTGGTTGAGTTCAATGTAATGGATGCCAGAAAGTTTTCAGAGCAGTAGGTCTGTGCTGGTGCCATTGGTGATTTTAACTCTGTTGCCTCCCTTAACTTCTACACAAACCAGTCTTAAACCCTTCTGCACAACCACCATGTGGCAAATGCCACTGCAGCCCTTGAGCATGAACTCAGATGGTTGTGGCTGCCCAGGAGGAGTCGGAGGTAAACTCTGTCCTTTGGCGATGGATTTCAGCTGGGACTGAGAGGATCATTGCAACCAGGTGAATAAGGAAAGGGTTTAAGTGTTGTTTGGCAGATCCTGAGAGTCTTTGCTTGAAATCATCGCTGATGTCTCCTCCCTTGGCCCTTGGAGCCTTCTCTGCCCTTGGTATGTAGTGATTTTTGGAAAGTTCAGGCCTGTTGACTGCAGTTTTGTTCAGCTCGAACAGGTAGAGGATGTTCAGCTTTCCTTTGTAATGTCACTGAAGAATGAGCTCTCCTTTCCCAGCATACAGCAGCTTTGTATCTCTTTTATCTAAGGATATTTCTCTCTGAAAACACTGGCTGTGTGGAGGAGGCTGACTGAATCTTTGGAGAGGAAGATAATGTGAAACCCCAAGCTAGTGGCTGGTAGGGAGGGAATGGAAGGATTTTTGTTCAGCAGTTGCATATGTTTTTAAGTGTCACATTAGGTCACCAAAATTTGGCCTAGAAAGGAGAAATTTCTAATTTACAGCTTCAAATGTCTACACAAATACACTTGCACTAGGTGACTCAGGCAGTAACAGGGGCTGAAGTTGCCCAAGGAGGAGTGGGGAGGAAATTTCCCAGTGTTTTCTTTGCAAATGACAGAAGGGCAGGAGAGCAGCAGCAAACACTTCCACGGAAATGTGTGTCCTTGAACTCAGGATTGTCCTGAGCCATCTGGAGAGCAGCAGCTCTGAACCAGTGCCCAGCTCTCCCCATCCTTACTGGGGACATCGCGGGGAGCAGCTACACTGCCCTTGCCAGCCCAGTGCAGTCAGGGTTTGATTTCACCTCCTGTGGGATGAGGCTGTTTTCCATGCGGCTCCGTGGGCTCTGCTCTCCTGACATGCTCCTGTAAACGATCTGTTACATACTGGAGGCTGCTGGGCACCAGTTCAGATGAACTCCTGCCATCTGACCACAAGGACACCATTCTCAGGCAACTGAAGTGTATTTTTGTGAGCCTTAAGCAAACATGACTTTGTTCGTGTAACCAAATCTGTACACTAATCACTTCTGCAGAACACACCCATTTACATGCAAATAAACCACCTAAGGTGGGGGTTAGTTCTCATCACACTGAATCAGGGAAACAAAAGCTCAGGCCGTAATTATTCTTTTTTTGTTGTTGTTGTTTAATCGGTGGTTTAGTTTAGTTTTTCTCCTTACTGCTATTTTAAAATAGGAATTTGGGCCTAAAGAGCATCTTCATTTTACTTATTTTTTCTATCTTATGGTGTAACATTCTGTTGCTTTTAAGACTAACAGAGCAGAAGGTTTCTGCCACCTGATTCACACAGCTAAGCCCAGAGGCCTGTGCCTCTCTCAGAAGCCCCTGGACTTGCTCAGGCTTCTATGAACATGGGGTTAAGGTTTAGATTTCTTCCATGATCTTTACCACAGAACGTGTTTACTCTAAGAATTGCCTTTCCATTTCCTAACAAGCAGGAACAGCTTCTCTAACCTCTTCTCTCAGGCCATTTGCACCTTTTCCAGAGTGCTCCCCGTGGCTGGCAGGCACGTTTGTTGGAACACCACCCCAGCTGCAGCTTCTGGGAAAGGGTTAAGCAGGTTGTGCCGATTGACTCACCACCCCACCCGGGTGAGGGGAAGTGGCTGTCTGGAGGGAGAGGATTCACACAATGTGAGCTTAGAAAGGACCATTGTGAGCTGCAGTTGGACTGAAAGAGCCGGAAAGACTCCATGGTTAAACGTCAGGATTATCAGCTCCACATCCAGGCCAGTTCAAAGCTGCCCGAGTGTCCAGGCTGTGCTGCTGGAGCGTGGGCAGAGGTGGGGTAGGAAGCCAGAGGCAGCGGCTCGAGCAGGAAGCCTTCGCTGGGATTTGCTGCCCCGGGGAAAGGCAGCAGCTCTGTTCCTTCTGCAAGTTTTTTGTGCTATATTGGATCCATGAATCACTTTCCTGATTACACTTTTGTGCAGTGCTTACAGTGGTGTCCAGTGAAACACAGACTTCTTTAAAGTACACTTGGTCATCTGAGAATATTTCCTTTTGGATGTTTGGGCTCTCATTTCATAATATTTATCCACACTAAATTTATTAACAAATGCAGAAGGAAGTGAATTATTCATTCAATACCCTTTTGTACTTTAATGTTTCCCAGTAGTGTATCAGCTGGGAATTTGAATATAGCTTCCTCCTCTCATATGGATGAATTCCTGGTTGTTGTGGGAACAACAGATTTTTTTTTTTCCCTTATATATTTCCCCTAAGTTATCTCCTTTCTGTGCTGTTAGTCTAACCTTAAAAGCCCCAAATCCACTTATGTCCAAACAAACTGTATCTACAACTACATCGGTGCCTGTCACTTGGCCAGTCAGTGTTTAAGGTATTTTAGGTTACTAAAGGTTATTTTTGTTGCTGGGTTGGATTTTGGATGTTTTTTTTATTTGTGAGTTAGGGGGTTTTTGTGGTCAATGAAAGCTCTTCAATTCATGAAGTATCTGTTGTAGCTGGAGACCTTGACTCAACTTCCAAGTGAGCTGCACCTGTCCATTCCAACAAACAACAGTGAGGTTGGTGCATTGTTCCAGGGTTTATGGACATCCTGTGGGATTCTGCCTAAAACCAGCAAGGCCAAGGCCACTCATTGTTGTTCCTGCCTCAGTGGCTTGTGCTGACCTTTGCTCTAACTTATTAATTCTAATTGCTAATGAAATAGAGGCTCTGACTATTGGCATAATTAATTTATCAATGAAGGAGAAAATTACTGCTCCACCTTTTAGTACAATTGTAGACGATGAATATTTGATACTAGTTATTCACTTCCTGTCACTTTGACCCTCTCCACATCCTGGGGAAAAAATAGAGAGGAATCCAGTCATAGATCAAAAAATGAAGGCTGAGTTTGGGAAAGGGTGTGAGAATTTCAGGACTGAGGTCAGCAGTGAAAAACATTCACAGGAAGAAGCCTAGAGATGCCTAAAACAATTCCTGTCAGCCTCTTCTCCAGAGCAATGAAAGGGTTTTTAACAGCTCATACAACACCAACACTTCTGGTCACACCTCCTCCTGTTTTTCGGAGTTTTGAGGAATCTGTGCTGTCAAAATTTGGGTGATGGTTGTGATCCTCTATTGCTGCTTTGAAAAGTGTTGTGTTCCCGTGGAAGTAGGAATATTTTCCCTGAATCCTAACTGTGATCAGGGTCTTACAGAGGAATCCTTGATAAGTAGTAATGGCTTGGCTGTCTGTGAGCTGCACAATTGTTCCTCTCTGTTCTCATATAACTACAGATTAAATAAGGACATTGTAATTTTTGCTCTGGGTTATCCATCTGAGCTGTTTGCTGTTTCTCGATGTGGCACAAACTCTGCCATCAAACAAAAAAACCAAACAACCCAATATCCTCCTCCATTAACTGGAAGTGCCATAAATAATACCTATGGGTCTGTGCCATTCCTGGTGCACTAAGCACCTGCTGTGTTTGCTTCATGCTCAGAATTATAAACACAGAGATAACATGAGGTTATTTCTGCAATAAAGTTACTTATTGCTACAGCAGTACAATAACCCATTGCTCTCTTCCTTGTTTCTCAGGGGACTTACCTGTCCTTAGCCTCTTAAAAATCTCTTTTACCTGTTCTCTGGAAGAGTTTGGATTCCTGGAACTTGGCTGCTTTTTTCAGCCATGGAGTTACCTATTCTCATTTCTGATACTGGAAGTTCACTGTTGAAAACACCAGGGAAAACGATTTCCATGTTGCTGCACATCCTGTGCTTTCTGGAGGAGGGAGCAGCTCGCCATAGTCTCCTTCCCTGACCCTTTGTTCCTTCCAGACTCGAACTGCCTGTGCTGTTTGTCTGAACTCCTTGTGCAATCTTTCCTGCAGCTTCTTCTGTGAAAATACCCAAATTAGACAATGCTTGAAAGTGACAAAACCACCCCCAGAAAATCCCTTTTGCCCAGAGCAGTGCCCAGCTCTGAGCTGCATCTCTTTAGTTCAAAGCTCTGAGGCCTGGCATGAACTGGCACTAAAACATAAAGGGACACAATGAAATTTGTCCATTTGTCAAGGGCAAAAGTCCTTGAGACTGATTCTTTTTTAACTATTTTCTGGCACGTGGGATTGTTTCTATGGGAGAACAGTGTGACATGGAGGGAGGAATGGCAAGAATTCCCACAGCTCTCCCTACCATGAGTGAAAAGCTAACAGAGGCAGAAGAAAGCTCAGTGTTACAACATCAGCCTTAGTTCTGCTGTACTCCCCAGGCTATTCCACACCTTCCTCCTGCCAGGCTGGAGCAGTTGCAGCTTCCAAAGGCACCACCTTGTGGTCGTGGTAAAATCTGTGCAAAACAGCCAATTCCTTAAATCCACTGTGGAAATTCGACAATATATTAGTGTTCTAATGAGAAGTGGAGGCTCAGGAATGCTTTGCTGCTGCAGTCGAGCACTCATTTAATTTTCATCACACATTAGTTCGTGGTAGTTTAGATGCTGAGAGTTTAGCCTGGAGAGAAATCTTTCTGTGTAGACATTCTTTGGGAAAAATATTCAAGTGTCAAAAATGATGTTCAGAGATGTAGCTACAGCATAGAGCAAATGTATAGAAAAATAGATTTATTAGATACATTCAATAAAAATAATACCTACTCGTGTGAATATATTCAGTTCAGATTCAGTTCTTGCTGTTCTAACAGACACACAGACACAGCCTACAGGGCTGAAATGTAGCTCCAGCCCAGTAATTTACATACTTCAGGAGGCTGATGGAAGGTTTTCCAGTGCTGAGTCCCTGCAGATGAGCTCTATTTCAGATCATTTGAAGAAACAAATTCAAAGGATGCTGTAACTGGAGATAACTTGTTCCAGGGTTGTGAAGCTCTTCAGGAAATCTTCCTCTTCGATTCCAAATTTAGTGTACTGGTGAACGTAGGCTCTGTATGTTGAAGAATGGGTAAGACATCAGCAATCAGCGAAGGAGATGTGAGATCAGACTGTGTATTTACATCTCAAATGCAGATTGTTTCCCACCCATAACTGCTGGTTAGTTTTGCTGTAGGGCTCTCAATCTCATTTTGTAATTCCTACTTATTGATAAGTCAAGACTTGTTTCTAATGGGTTTTATAACTTTGTGTATTGCTTAAGGAAACAAAATCGCAGCTAACAAAATTGGCCTAACTGGAAATGGAATGAGGAGTGACTAATAGCATGGGAGACTTGGGAAACACATAAATTCCTTAACTGAGCCAGGAACTTTTTTCCAGGCTTGTGCAGCAGGTCTGTACACAATTTGGAATCTATACCATCAGTAAAAGAGTTTCTGTGTCTTATTTTTAGAATGGTCATGTTGGAATGCACTAAATTTAGGGAGTTTTGGAATATGTGGTCTCAGTCATCCCCAGAACATAAGCACTGGGCTGTGTTCTCCTCCTGCCATCAGGTTTCAGGCACAAATATGAACAGTCTCCACACTCATTCACCATTCCTTTACTGCATGTCCAGTGATTTCTCTCCCACTGAAGATATTGGCAGTTAACAGTGAAGTGTCAGCGTAACTATTTTCACTTACTTGGAAGCAAACATATTCC
>NW_008676781.1:313-5639 GCF_000695815.1 Acanthisitta chloris | reverse complement strand
AGGAACTGGCTATTGCTGACCAAAGCTGCAGACTTTTCATACTTGTTAAATGCTCTTGGTGTTTTCCAGGCATTAAAAGCCTCCTGAGGGTTTAGCCATGATGTGTACAATGAGGGATCTCGGAAACTCCCTGTGGCAAAGATAAGAGAGCCCTTGTGACAGATGGAAAGCTACAAACATCTTCATCCCAATAGTCCTGTGTGATCCGATCAATGCTTGTCAGATCAATTCAGGCATTGGAAACACTCTGCAGAGGGCTCAGCCTGTGGAGTAGAACTTTTAAACAGGTTCATCACATTATCTAGAAGCACACTCTTGTGGCAGTAATAATCTCCAGCTATGCTCATCACTCCAGAGCAGCTAAATATATCTTCAGACAATATGGCCAAGAATTCCATCAGATACACAGACTTCAGTCTCTTCTTCCTTCCCTGAAGTGCTTCAGGAAGCACAGAAGTCTGCTGTAAATACAACAGCCCTAAGCAATTAAGACAGTAAAATGTTTCTAGAGGGATTATTGACCTTATAAGTCAAACATTTGGCCTTGGATTTTTTCACTTCCATCAGATATGCTTGCAAAGAAAGAAGTGAGATGTGAAATAAGAACCTCTGAGGTCTTGTGCTTGTCCTTACCTAAGTCTACACTGTGTACATCTTTTCCTCTCAGGACAACCAGGTTAGCAATGGAAGTATTGAAGTGCAGTGGCTTGTTTGGGGAATGACTGGAGGGGATGGAGGAGCCTGGAAGTGGTGGTTTTACTTGCCAATCAATACCTGTGAGATTGGGGAAAAAAAAAAAAAAAAAAGACATAAAAGAAAGTTAATGTCTTGTGAAGTATGGATTTGGAGTAGCTGAAGAGGCAGATGGGAACTATCACTGAGATCACACTAGAGCTTGTAGCTGCTGCACATTAATTAAGCAGCAATTACACAATTCTCAGAAAAAAACAGTGCTAATCCAGCAGCATTTGCCTGGTAGTCACTTACCTTACCAGGGAAGATGATACTTGTTTCTATCCCTGGCAAGCTGCTAGCCCATTCTTTGCATAGCTGACAGCTACACTGAAGTCCCCATGTAAATGATATGGGACAGCTAAGTGTGATTTTCATTAGCAGAAGGTGTAAAAATGAAAAGCAGAACTCACTACCCGAGGAACATTGCAAACGAGTGATGTAAATTAAGTGCACAGCCACAGACTGTGGGTTTGGTTTGTGTGTTTTCAATAGTTACAATTAACTGGGATGTCTGGAAGCAGAAGCAGGAGCTGTGGCAGCTGAGGAGGTGGTTATTTTTTCCTGCTGAGGGCAGCAGCTTGTCTCTGCACTGACCAAAGTGAGGGCCACAAAATAATCAGCTTTATTCCAGTGTAAAAATAAACTCTTGGAGACTGGTGGACACTGCAGGTGAGCAAATGCTTTTTACCTTCCTCCATTTTAGCATTAGCTATGAGCATCTGCCTCAAGTGTTTGATGAGGCCAGGCCAGCTGAAGGTGCTGTAAGCCAGGGAGTTCTCAGGCATCTGAGGGATGTTACGAAGACCCAACATCTTGAACTCAGGATGTGGAACTAATGTCTCCATCAAGTCTCCTGAAAGAAGAAATTAACAGCTGCTCATATTTGACAGAAATATTGCACAGGGTAGCTAGAACAGGAGCAGAGAGTGAGGAATTGAAGGTGAGAAGCAAAGCAAGATATGTAAGGTTTAATCAGGCAAATACAGGGACACACATCAGACAGAGTAATGCAAATTTGCTGTATATTACTGAGTTCTGTTCAGGCATCTCAGTAGCTCTTATTTTATCACTGAGACTTCTCTCACTTTACAGACATCTAAATTAGTCTTTTCTGTCACTTTTCCTGTCTTAAAGCTTGGGATATATCCAAATCCTTGAGTAAGGAGACTGCAGAACTGGATTTCCCATGTGAACTGATAGCAGAAAGGTGTGTGGTTTGGTACCTAATGGGTTCCTGCTGTAGTGTGAACCACCTTCTGCTGGGTAAGTGGGCTGGAAAACACTCCCCAGCTGATGTGCAATGACTTGGTTCACATCCCTGAAGGAGATCTGTTTGATGTTCATCAGCTGAGCACAGATCTTGTGGATGACATCATTTTCGTGGACAAGAAGGGCATCTGATGACTGGTACAGATGTGACAGAGTCAAAACAGAGTTGTAGTTTTGAACGATGACCTGGAAACAAACAAACAAATAAGAAACCACACACAAAGGAGAGTCAAACAACTGAATCTCTTTCTAGTTTATAATCCTCTGGCTACTGCTGTTTCCTCAGTTAGGATTTAGGAAGTGATTCATGTTCTTTGCTAAAGGACAGAATGAGGTCAGGAGCTTTTTCATTGGAAAAGGGTAAGACCTGTGAAAATCGTTATCCATCTCCCTTTATATCTCTCATCTCTCCAGACAAACCTGCTAAAATAAAATCTGTGTGGGAACTGATCACAATGCTGAGGTAGGATCCTAACAGGAGATTCCCAGTTAGCTAACAGAGCTTCTAACATAACTGCATCACTTCAGCACTTAAACTAGTAATAATTTTCCTTTGGTGAAATCACATGTACCAAACAGTTCTTTAGCTGTGGTACTTAGTCATGTTGAACTTTTTATTAAAAAGTAAAATGTACCTATTTTCTAGTTTATTTATGTTGCAGATGTTTTGTTTAAGCAGCGATTATAAACTCCACATAAGTATAAACTGTATCTGTTCACCTCCCCAGTGCCATAAGGCCAGATAACGTGGTTGAGTATAAATGAGGTTGGAAAAGCATCTCTCAGACTCTGGGTGACAAAGGCTCCCAGGCCTGACCCTGTGCCACCAGCCATGCTCATGATGGTGAAGAATCCCCCGAGTCGCTCACACTTCTCTGCTTCTTTCTGCACCAGGTTCATTATCACTTCTTTATGTCTGGGCCCATGGACAGAGTAGCTGTGGAGTAACAAAACAGAGAGACGTGGCAGATTACTGGATACATAAAAGCAGAAAGGTAAAGCAAACTTTTATTATATTAGGGTTATTTCCTAGTCTTAAATACTCTGATTCTAAAATGTCACATTTGAGGCACTGGCACAGGTTGCCCAGAGCAGCTGTGTCTGCCCCATCGCTCGGAGTGTTCCAAGCCAGGTTGGATGGGGTTTGGAGCACCCTGAGCTGGTGGGAGGTGTCCCTGCCCAGGGCAGGGGGTGGAACTAGATGAGGTTTAAGGTCATCTTCAACCCAAACCAGTATGGGATTCTATGATTCAAATAGCAATTTCATCTTGCAAAAAGCAGTTCCTATTTTAACTCCAAAATAAATGCTGTTCCATGCTCTGTACCTTGCCCAGCTGCAGCATTACCCTCCTAGAGAGTCTAAACAGCTCATTATTCCCCAGCTCTCTGTGCAGAGCTCGTGGCAGCTGTTCGTACCCGTTTGCCCAGTTGTTCCCAGAGCCTTGCTTCTGACAGAAGTGGGACTGCTGGTTGTACTTCCAGGAGCCAGACCTGGCAGCCATGGACAGGGTTTGGCTGATCACTTTAGGTTCCATGTCAACAAGCACAGCCCGAGCCACAGGTACTGCATGGGGAGAGAAACAGAATTGGGAACGATGTTAGAACTTGTTTGTGTAAGACAGATGGACTTGGATGGATACACCATCCCAAAGTGTAATTCCTCACACCCATGTTAGCCAAACTATTAATGGGACACTACAGGAAGGAAAGGACTTGGCCATGCCCTGGATTTATGGTGAGCCATGTATTGTGCCAAAGACAGAGCTGAACTCCAGAGACCACAGATCCTTCAGGAAATGAACCACTTGATGTGTCTGATAACACCAAATTTGGATGCTCAGGGTCCCAATGCATTGGATAACATCAAATTTGGATACTCTGGCTCCTACTCTTTGGCATGATCTACCTACAGCAGAAAATGTTTGGAAGGACATACGTATCCATGCATGCTATTTGCAGCTGTGCTACTGGCAGCTCTGTGCTCTCAGACCCTTCACTGCATTTACTTTGCTTCCGTGGTTGGTGCAATGTGACAATCCTTCTGGACTGAAGGTAAAACTCATTCTCCAGCTGAAGGTACAAGACCTTTTTAATTTCTGTCCCCTGTAACCAGCCCCTGTGTGGGAAACAAGCCCTGTGAAGCTGTACCTCCAGACTCCTCCTCGCAGAAGAATCTCTCTTTGCAGGCATCCTGGTAGGCTTCATTCTCTTTCTTGGAACACAATCCATGTGAGCCATGGACATCACTGCAGAGAGCACTGAACATCTCGTGCCCAGTCTGGTTCCCACACTGCCCAAGCTGCACTGTCACTATTGACATCCTGAGTCACTTGGTGGTTAAGCCTGAAAAAGAAAATATGTCTTTAGTTGACTGTAGGGAGAAACAAGTTCTGATAACTGATTTCTGATCAGTTTTGCCACTTATTAACAACTTCTAGTGAGGAGAAGGCTGTGATATAACCAGTGGCTGTTTCTGTCAGCACTTCCACAGAGTCACAGACTCAATCAGGTTGGAAAAGACCTCTGAGATCATCAAGTCCAACCTCCCTCCCAAATGTCAGAGGAATGCAGATGGTAGTTCACAGGGAATCAATCTGTTTACTGCTGCTTTACATCTGGAGGGAGCTGAAACCAACCACACACCAACCAGTGTTTGCTTATTTACTTCTGCTAAGTAAAGCAGGATGGAAACAAACCATTACAGCTCAGGTGTAAAAGCACAATAAGGAAGTACCACATGCCTTTAGAAAAACCTGTTCAACACTGTAGCTGATTTCCTGTGCTACACTGCTCCAGGCCTGATGCCAAACCCTGCTGAGGTGACTAAAGGATTCCCTAGAGTATTCCCAGAGTGAAGTTTTTGGTGTGTTTTCACAATTTTACCCACTCAGCATTTCGCAGCAGCTCTGCTTTCTCACTTTGCTATTCTTCCACAGAAACGAGGTCAATTGTTTTAAACTCCGCTGGTTATTCTGGGCTGCTGTTCCTCATTCCCACCCCAGCTGTGCATGGCACTCCTGTACCAGCATTCCTTGGGTGGTTTCCAGCGCCTGTACCTGCTTTCTCAGGCAGGTATGTGCTGATGTTGACTCCTGTGCCTGATCCCAGCACACACCTCACAGCCTGGAGCCAGCCTGGCTGTTGCTGTGAGACCGAGTCACTCCTCCTGGGGAAATAAATAAACACGAGAATCAGTCTCAGAAAAGGCTCATGTCCAACACACCTGTGTGATGCTGATCCTGGGGAGAATCCCTCAGGCACCACTGACACCCTGTCAGGGCCTGTCCCCTTATCAGGGGCCACTGCACCCCTCAGGGCTCAG
>NW_008676781.1:0-302 GCF_000695815.1 Acanthisitta chloris | reverse complement strand
GCTCAACCTCCCAGGACAGATCTCACCCCTCAGGGCTCTCTCCATCCCTTCAGAACTCACACCTCTCCCCCTCAGCGTTCTCTCCACCCCCTCAGGACCCACCTCACCCCCTCGGAGCTCACCTCACCCCTCAGGACCGATCTCACACCCTCAGAGCTCACCTCACCCCCTCAGCACCGACCCCTCCCCGTCAGAGCTTTCTCCACACCCTCAAGACCGACCTCACCCCTCAGAGCTCTCTCCATCTCTTCAGAACTCACACCTTATCCCCTCGGAGATCACCTCGCCCCCCAGGACCGACC
>NW_008676780.1:361-813 GCF_000695815.1 Acanthisitta chloris | reverse complement strand
CTGTCTCCAGGTGTGTCTCTCCCAGCCCAAGCAAGGACAAAGAGTAGTTTGGAACTTTGTTTTTTCGGGTCTGTCGGTGCGAGTACAAAGGTAACCGAGCACCTGGGGCTGTGCGGGGCAGCAGGTCATTCTTCTGATCATTACCACTGATTAGCCGCACATTGGGCTCTCAGCGACAGCGGCATTCCCCAAACCCCAAGGAAAACAAGCCAACCCCACACCTTAGCTGTGTTGGGAAGAGATTCCACCCCCAGCGCCTGCTTGTCTGCCGCGCTCAGCCCGCACACGCCCGGGCAGGTAAAACCTGGCAGGTGTGCGAACCCCTCGGGCACAATTGCGAATGCAGCACGGGGGGCTGAGCTGGGGGATGCTCGGGGAGCAAAGCGATGCTCCTTACCCTGCCAGGGGCACTACGGACCGGGCACGGTGCTGCCACTGGGGAGGGATAAACA
>NW_008676780.1:0-282 GCF_000695815.1 Acanthisitta chloris | reverse complement strand
CCTCCTCCTCCTCCTCCGCTTGACGTCAGCCCGCGGCCCCGCTCAGTCTCGGGCAGCCGGCGGAGGGCATGGCTGGGGTGCTCCAACCGGTGGGCTTTGCCCTGATTTGGGGGTGCTACCTCCTCCTTTCGTGCCTCGGTGAGTTGCGACGGGACGGACGGGGAGGGCTCCGGGAGGGGGTCGCGCTGTCCCCCTTGGTAGGGATGTTTTTCCCCCAAGAAAGGAGGATGCAGGACTGGATTTTAGCAATGTGTAGCTTTGGGGTAACCCCCTCAAATCCGC
>NW_008676779.1:430-758 GCF_000695815.1 Acanthisitta chloris | reverse complement strand
TCCCCCCCGGTGTCCCCGAGCCCGCAGAGCCCCCTCCAGAGCCCCCTTTCAACTGGCCACTGTTCTGGACCTTCCTGCGCCCACAGCTCCTGGCACTCTCGGCCGCTGTCGTGGTGAGCAGGGGTGGATGGGTGGCCATGGACCCCTGGTCATACCTGTGCCCTGGCGTGGCGCACGTGGTTCCAGTGCCACAGTATGTGCCACCATCCTGGTGCTGGAGCACGATAGCCACCACTGCACTGCCATGGTGTGACACCCCTGGGCAGTGGCACGGCACCCACTGTCCCCATGCCAGTGGTTGTGGCCGGCCCCGGTCTTGGCATGTGGG
>NW_008676779.1:0-354 GCF_000695815.1 Acanthisitta chloris | reverse complement strand
CCCGTGACACCCGCTGTCCTGGGTGCTGTGCCATGGTGTGACACCCAGCCTCAGTGCTGTGCCACCCACAGTCCCTGTGCCATGCTGTGACACCCTCTGTCCCAGTGCCATGGCATGACATCTGCTGCCCTGGTGCTGTGCCATGACACCCACTGTCCCCATGTCATGCTGTGACACCTGCTGTCCTGGTGCCATGGCATGATGTCTACAGTCACCATACCATGGCACAACACCCACCATCCCAGTGCCATACTATGACACCCAGTGTCCCCATGCCATGCCATGCCACTCAGTGTCCCCATCCCTGTCCCCACAGCTGGCACTGGGTGCCGCCCTACTCCACGGGCGCATCCC
>NW_008676778.1:360-1880 GCF_000695815.1 Acanthisitta chloris | reverse complement strand
ACTGGTTTGCTTTTCCCCCCTCCTGTCTTTTCCCCTCTTATTCTTCGTGAGTTGTTTTTTTGGTTTGGTTTTTGTGGGTTTTTTTTGGGGGTGGGTATTTTGTGGTTTTTTTAGTGGTGTGTGTTTTCTTTTCTTTTTTTTTTTAATTTTGTGGTTTTGTCGGGGGCTTTTTTTGTTTTGTTTTGTTCTTGTCCTCTGGGATCGTAAAAGTAGATTATTGCTAGACTTAGGCAATAAAAGGCGTCGCTATATTAATTTATTAATTAATCTGCACCCGCCCCTCCTCCTGAATGTTAAATATGACCTTTGATCTCTCTGTCTTTGGCAGAGCAGACATGCAATATTGAACATGTACAGTCACATTTAGCTTAAGCAGGGACAGAATCGCAAAGCCCGGTTAGCAATTCCTATTTATTTATTTCATTCGTGGAAAAGAGGGCGATAGTTAGGGGGGGTTGGGGGAGAGTGAAATCAATAACTGCGTCTTGAGTACCCTTTTCATGCTCCGGAGATGCATCGATTAAACAATAATGACCTGGTTGGTGGGCACCATCATTTTCTCGCTACTGGTGGCAATAAACCCCGAGAGAGGATTGCGGGGAGAGAAAAGGTAGCCAGCGAGGGAAGCTTTTGTGGAGAGAAGCCACTTTAACGCTGGGGGGAATAGGGCAAGAAAATGCGTGTGACTTCTGGCATAAAAGGCTGAACGCTAACGTTTTATTCCTTACCAGATGTGTGGCTTTCGTACACATGGCTGGCAAAAGTAGTTTTATTGAGTAGTTGTTATCGAGGACATGCGGCTAGGTTTTCCTTTCTGGAAACGGGAGAGGGTTTTTTTTCTCTTTTGCTGTATGCAAACCCTACGCATCCCTCCACAAGACGACGCTTAGCCTAGAGCTTTCCGGGGCAGCCTTTGTATTGCCACTAGACCTCTGAAGGCAGCGAGTCTGGGTTTTTCCCTGACGTGGAAACACAGAGGTGGCTCCTGCGGGCTCGGGGTCTTTTTTATTTTTTTACCGACGGAAAGACGCCCTCCAGTCCCCAGTGCAGCCGGGGGTGAGGTTCCTTCTGTAGATTTACGCTCCCTTCACCTCGATTTGTTTACATATAGCCCGCTTTTTAGTGCATGACGCTGGGAGAAGACGAAGTTTTTGCACTCGGTAGGTTGGGCTGCAAACGGTTCATTAATCTAATTATGATCGTAATTACCGTAATTGATAACCATTTTGAACTAAACATACCGGAGTCTGGAAACTAGACGTAGCCCCGCGAGTGCCTCCCGAGCGAGCGTTTCTGCTCGATAGCCCTACATCAGAAAAGATGCTGGAAATATCTAAACTATTCAGGTAGAGCATCTGGAAAACAAAGAGGCAGTGTTCATAAACTGAGGGCTTGTTAAGTTATGCTTATGTTTTGCTTTAGGTCGCGCAGGCTGCCATAATACACCTTCCTAACTAAAATACCGCCCTTCACCTCCCGGAGGGAGGAGGGCGGTGGGAAATAAAACGGACGCCGTGTCC
>NW_008676778.1:0-244 GCF_000695815.1 Acanthisitta chloris | reverse complement strand
GGCGCGAAGCCCCTGCCCCGCAGCGCCCGGAGAGGAGCTGTCCCCGCCTCGCTGTGTGTGTATGTGTGCGTGTGTGTGTCCCCAGTCCTCCCTGCGCAGCCCCCGGCGGCGGTGGCGGGGAATCCTCCCTCCTCCCCGAGAGGCTGGGATAAATCCTCCGCCGTTAGTACAGCTGCAGGCGCCGGAATCACAGATTGTGAAATCGCTCGCCTCGAGTAATTTTTTTTTTGACCCAACCCGGTGC
>NW_008676777.1:29181-44721 GCF_000695815.1 Acanthisitta chloris | reverse complement strand
CGGGGTGGCAGAGGTGGGGCGGTGGATCAGGCAGAGGGTGAAAGATGGGGTGGCACACAGCAAAGCCATCTCAAAGCCATCTCCGCCTCTTGGGGAAATCCTCCACACCCGTTGCCTTCCGAGAGGAGAGAGCAGCACCCTGAGGGCAGGAATAAACTGTGTCCTTGTAGGAGAACAATCTTCCTCTTCCAGGCAGTGAGAATGTGTGCTCCCTGCTCATGTCCCAGAGCACACTGCACCCACAACAGCCCCTTGACCCCAAGATCCAGCAGGAACGATGACTCAGGAAGAGTGTCCAGGGTCACCAGGGCTGCAGGGGAGCCTCAGCAGAATCCATTTTCAGGCTGTGTCGGGGTTAATAAGGTTTTCTGCACTGCCAGGATTACAGGAATTGAACTCTCTCCACAATTCATTTTAATTAGAACTAAATAATGTGCCATTAGGGACCACCAAAGGAATCTTAAGGGGAAAGAAGAGGAAGGGAAGATGCTGAAGTTGGGTCATTCCCGAGACTTTGGGTGTGCAAGGTCCACTGGCTGACCAGGAGAAAGGGCTGTGGCATGGATGGATGCTGTGTGCTGGCACAGCTCCTGCGCACAGCAGTGAATCGCAGATCAGCTCCCTCAAATTTGTCCAATGGGGAGTAAGGCTGAAAATATTTCTAAACTCATTTTCCTCTGGAGGGAGATGAGAGTAAGCATGAATCAGTCTTCTAAAAGTTTGAGAAGTATTTTGTTCCAAGAAGAAGTATGTAATTTTTTTTTCTACAGTAACAAGTTCACAGGAAACTTCAGGAGGCTTTTACAAAGGCTTGTAACCTCTTTGAAGCTGGAGACTTTTTATATACGTATAGCACTTGCGTAACAAGGTCTTAACTGTGAATGGGATTCCTAGGTGCAGTTGCAATAAAGTGATTAATAGTATCATTCATGGTATCATACCTCATTCATAGGTTTCCTGTAAGTAAAGAGGAATACATTGGCAGGAATACAGTGGTTGTGACTTTAAACACGATACTCTTGGGGGGAAAGTTACAGCTAACACATGCACTGAAGGGCAATGCAATTGGTAAAGCTACGAAAAAAGCTCAAGAAAATAATTTTTAATGCAAAAAGCAGGAAAAACAAGCCCGTGAAGAGCTAGTTCTGGGCAGGTCTGTGGCACAGAGAAAGCAAGGTGGATATTGCCATGCAGCTAGTGAAACCAAGGACAGAAAATAAGGAGACGTGTCTGCCAAAGGAATGGGTCAGAGGTGATCATTGTTTATTCAGAAACAAACAAAAGTAGTGTGGGTTTGTTTCTTTGTTTGGTTTGGTTTGTTTGTTTTTTAATTGGATACAGTGAGGACTGATTTTGTCACCAAAATATTTGTCACTGCTGCTTCTGGCACAAGTCACTGAGAAGGCCATGCAGGATGCAAAAGGGAATGCAGAACAGTCACCAAAGGAGAAGTAAATGTCCTGGCCATGGTCTGCAGCAGCTCAGGATGCACTTGGAGCCTCAAGAGAAGTGACAAATCATGGGTCAATATTTCCTATAAAGCTGCTTATTTCATTTGAGATCAAATAACAGGTCAATATTTCTGCTTATTTCATTTGAGGAAGAAGTTGTTAAACAGCTACCAAGTGGCAGAAGTATGGAGAAATGTGTAGGGCAATAAAACATGACCCAGTGGTTCACTACAGCAGCATCCCCATGATTAGCTAAAACAAGACATTTAGCTCGTTCCAAGAAAACATCAGCCCTTGGGGGCAGGCAGGGTGACTAACAGAGTGATCACTTGGGCTGTGTCCCTGCCTAGGCTCAAACGCTCCCTGGCCGACGCTGCTCCTATTTTTAATCGCAGTGCTATGAAAAGCTCTGTTTCACAGCACCTGAATTGTGCTTTACAGGCAGGGACTTGGGAGTACATTTATCCTGTGGCTGTCGTCGCTTTTGAGGAAATAGGCCCAGGGTGCTGCGAGTGTTGTCCTAAAGCCACCTGATGAGACAGGCACACCGCGGCCTTTTGCACTGGGGCAACTTCTGCTGTGTGGCACAGGCGATGCTGCACAGAGCAAACCAACCCACGAGAGCTCAACCCAGGGTTGTATTTGCCCAGGGATTAGTGATACCCTGAATTTTCATTTATTAAATTGCAGCCGGTCATGCTTACATTGTTTCACAGGGAGGTGTTTACCCGCCTGAAAAGCTAAAATGTTTTCTCTGCTTGCAACTTGAAAGCCCAGGAGTGAGTATTGTCACTGGAGATAATGTTACAGCCTCACCAAGATGACACTTCAAAACTTCATCAGCCTCCAAGAACTTCGGAAATAGCAATGAATGAAAGTAGTAAGTGTTAAGAGCAGGCTGTGTTTGCAAGAAGTGCCCTTACCAGCAGCATTTTCAAGAGCATTTTTTCTGTTTCCAGTTATCATTAGAGCTGCACAGCTCAGACTGCTTTTAAATAATTATACTTAACGGTAAAAAAAACCTCCCGTGCTAAAATAAATTTCAGCTAAGATGGTTTTATGCTTTGCAGCCTCATATGACACTCAATCTTTCTCGTGTGACTGTTGTAACAAGTCAAATTCATGTATTTTGATACCATGCACGTGATAAAGATACTTGGATCACTTAAACCTGTACAAAACTGCAGTGCTCGCATGTCATTTATCTTAAAATCCTATTGTAGCTCTCGTGAAATGTAATTTCTTCAGTGAATGGAAATTTATACTGACAGAGGTGTTATAAAACATGGAAAATAATGGGGGGAGGGTGCCCAGCGTTTTCTTTATCTCTTCAAGTGTTCACTAACGGGGATTTATTTTTCAGCTTGGCGTTGGTTCATTGCAGGTTACAGAGCTCTGCTGCAATTAAACGGACCCATTTCCAGTCTTTTTAAGCAACACTCACATAACTTGCAACAGGTGGGAAATGCGTGCTGCGGCCTCGAGGCAGCGAACTGGTTCACAGGCTGCAGTTTCCATATTGGTTCCTAAAGCTGCTTGCAGAAAATCACCCAGCCTGAAGGAACTCCTGGGATCCCAGCCTCTATCTTCCCGTTTCAAAATGCATGGGTAAGAAAAACTAATTTATATTCATAACCTTGAGTAAATAAATTGTCACTTTAACTACACATTTTATTGTAATTAAGCACTTCCCAGTAATAACCAACCCACACTATGAAGCTGTTTCTTAATATAACAGTAAGGCAAGTTCTCGGCTGTGAGCAGAATTAGGAAGCTTTTAAAAGCACAGACTGGTTGGTACCACAGGGCAATGTCTCACAGTTCTGAACACGTGGAGAAAAGGTGGTTTTGCTAAAGAGCTTTATCCCTGTTTTCAAGGAATGCCATTGCTGTGTGGTCAGCAAAATCAAATCTCACCTGTGGAATTTCCCAGTAGGATTTATTAACTTGACTCTGCTCCCAGTGGTTTTGCCTAACCTCAGAGGGAATAGACCTGAGGCAGATTTAGACCTTCCCCAGCTTTCTAAGGACTCATTGCTGTCACCTCTCCATAATGCAGCTACAATTAACTTTGCTGGAATTTCTATATTTGAAGCAGCTTTAAATTGGAGCCTGAACTTCCAGACGTGGATGCAGATAGTCTTTGCTGCTGTCTGTGAGAGCCCTTGGGTTTCACACTAAAAAAGCTCAGCCTTGTTGACAAATTTGCCCTTTGCAGTCTGGCTTCAGCATGGCTGATAAAAATAGCAAGTGATACAGCAGACAGAATGGGTCCTAAATTATATTTTTTGATAGCTTTTCTTAGCTCCAGACTAAAGAGCAGGGCATCAGATGTTGACAGATTAGCAGGGAATATACTGAGCAAAGGGACCTGTTACTGAAATGCCCATAAACTGGCAGTTTTGCTGTCCTCCTGAATTTGAAATTTTCCCATGGTTTTCAGTTGTATTTTGATTCAAGCATAAGTACCAGCAACTGGCACACGTCAGCCAGCGTCAGAGCCATGTGCCAAAGTTTTGTTCAAGTTGGAACTTCAGTTTCACTTTACTCATCTGTGGATTTTGTTCGGACTTCTGGGGCATAGCTCATTATTTTTACGGCCGTAATCAGCAGTTGTTACATAATTATTTCCCCTTAAATCCAGGAGAACTTCTCTGGCCATTTGGGGGGGTGAGCTTAATTGCAAGAAGGCTCCAGAGAGCAGTTGATGCTGGATGGTAGCCGTACCAATGGCATGTTACCCGCCCCCAAAAAGGAAATCCAGGCTCTATCCATACCCCCCAGTCATGCCAGCTCACTGGGGACCAAAGCACACCCACAATGAAGTTGGAGACTTCTGTGCTCAGACAAGGATTACAGATATCATATGACTAATTCTGCAATGACGGTATAATCTTAATTGGTAAAGGACTGTGTTTTCTATCCTTTTTTATCCCATGTCAAAGGGCTGCCTGATGTTTGAGGCTCCTTTCAGGTATTTTATTCATTGAGATTCATTGTACTTAACTTTACTGTGGTTGCCAGCTTTGTCTTACACCCTCAAGTGCTACTATGCCTTTTAATGATGAGAAACCAGCATTCAAATTCCTCTGAATCACCAGGTTATGCTGCTTTTGCAGCTTGCAGAGGGCCATCCCTCAGCCTCAGGTACAAAAGCTCCAGCTGTTGCAAAAGCTAGTGGCCAGGAGTCAAGAAAGGCATAGTATATATGTGTGTGTATATATATACACATATATATATAAAAGCAGACAACAGTCCCAAACATGTCCCGCTTTTGAGCTCTGCCACAGATTCCCTGTAAAATACAAATACACCATTAGTGAGGCTTAGGTCATGAAAAAATAAATATCTCTCTAACTTCCCAGAGTGTGTGTTGCAGCAAGTTATAGTCAATGCATCTTAAATTCGGTGGAAAGAAGATGTTTCTGGCAGCTGATGGTACTTAACCATTCAGTTTACCAAGTGCCAGGGCAGCAAAATTCCTTCTGCTCAAAATGTTTAAGACTGCCTGGATGCCTATCAGGAAAATGTGTTCCCAAACTGGTGTAGCAACACTGGAATTGCTTCTTGGTGGCAACCACATTGACAGACAGCCTCCAGTAATGGCAATCTATTAATCTCTTGCTCTGTGCCCATAAAGCATTCTGTCCTACTTCCATTAAAAACTGAAGGTAAATAAATACCGGTCCCATCATCAGATCATTTTGCTTGCATTCATTGTTATCTACAAAGCCTCTACATAAGATGTACAAGCAGAAGGGCAAAAGAAAATCTTCCCATCCTCAGCATAAGGCCAGTCAGAGTGTGACACCGTGAGCTTGGGGCTCAAGAGCTGCCGAGTTGCCCCGGTCATTCTGCTTTGCTGTGCACAACACCCAGTGTTGCTGACTCTGTCTGGGGGAAGGGCAAGGTGTTAAACCTCCTCTGAGCTTGGAGTGTGTTTGGAGCAGGTCAGGGCAGCCTTAAGTGCTGCACGCCCTTGGGTGGCTGCCAGCAGACCCCGTGGGATTTTGCAACACCTGATAAAGTGCCTGGGAATACAACAGCCTGTGAATCTGCAAAGTGAGATGAGCTCTTAGACTGTTCCTCAACCTTGTCTGCTTAAGTTACCATCCTGTGTAAAAGAAGATAGTAATTATTTACCCACATTGTCTTCAGCTGTTGATGTTTTACCTGGAAGTGCAGTGGGGGTCTTCTAAAGCGCATATGGTGGCTACAGCAGCGTAAAGCCAAAGCCTGTTGTCTCTCCAGCTCCTTTGCCTTCCTCTCCCCAGGTGTTTAGTCGGCAGGAGAACATCTTTCAAATTCCAGTATTTTATTTAAAAAGCCAGACTTGGGGATTTTAAACTGGTTGCAATTAAACTTTAACAACAGGAAGGTTCATGTGGAGGTGCCGTGTCCCTTTGAAATGGCTTTGCCAAAGAAAAGCATCTGTATCTCTCCAGCAGCCAGCTGGACTGCACTGCAGGGTTAACTTTCACTGTTACCTGTGGCCTTGTGCCTCCTGACACACTCAAGGCATGTATGGAAGGACCAATAAAATATGTCCTGGAGTGTTTGGTGTATTTTTAGTTTGTCCCAGATTATTGGCCTTTGTCCCAGATTTCAGTGGTTAGGGTATAAGAATGCCCGGTGGGGCTGAGTGCTTCCTGCATTGCTCTCAGGAAGGTTTTAATCAGTGAAAATACCCTCTCAGAGAAGGCAAATAATTAAGTTTTTGTGGCAAATACTCTACTGCCATTAGCAGGAGATGATAAACACTCAAGACCACAGTATAAATAGAGCAAGGCAGATGCACTAAGCTTTAAAGTGCAACAATATTGTGTTACACGGTATTGAGTAATGAATTGGACATCACTAACAAGGTAGTTTGCCTTTTGTCTTTACTGGGACCAGAGTTTGTTTTTACACCATGAAGTGTCTGCTTTGCTGCTCATTGTAGTGAAGTCCTGATGTAAACTGCTTGGAGGCAACTCATCCTACATGCTGGCAGCTGGCAAGGTGCAAGTGGGGAGCTAATGTTGGAAGGGATATTCAGGTGTCATCCTGTCCATCCTCCTGCCCTTAGCAGTGGTTGACAGACCTATGGCATTTTTGGCAAATGCTCATCCAACCTCTTTCTGCAGTGCTCCAGGCTCCCAGGACATCATAAGATTTGCCTGCAGAACTACTCCCCTCCCGTGCAACCTCAGCCTTTCCTGATGTAATTTGGTCCTTACTGAGCGTATGGGGGACAGTTCCTCCTTTTCTCTCTACTTCAGCATTTAACCACTGGAAGATTGTCTCTCTTCACCCTGCTAAAGCCAAAACAGTCCAGTTCATTTGTCTCTTCCTTGTTTTTCTGGTTTCACAGCATGACCCGAAGCTCCATCCCTTGTTCTGCTTAGCCATGTCATGGGGGCTAAATTCCTGTGCTGAAGTCCAGGACTCCCAATGCCAACATCTCTGCCATACACACCTTAGCTGGGGACTTCTCGATTCATTCGTCCCAGTTACATTGCAGGTCTTTGGGATTCTGAAGAGCTCCCTGATGGACTCATCCAAGCAATTTCTGACTTTCATGTGCTTCCACATTGGTCTTGCCTCTTTACCTTCCTGTCAACTGCTTCTTGCCCAGCTGCCCTAATGCCCTTTCTCAGACTATTTCCTTTGCCTCATGGCATAGGACATACCATGTGTCATAACAAGTACTAAGTATAAAAACTATTCTGTTAAGAATCCAGTCACTGGTCTTTCACTTTTGTAGAGATGTGAGTGATACATCACTAGTATAGATACAGGTAAAGTCCTGCTGCACTCTCATGTCTGTGAGAACCTGCTTTCCTTCACAGCACTCCCCAGTATTCAACTCTTGGACAGTTTGGCATATTATCAGTGATAAATATATTCACAAGTGAGAGCAGACAGCACTGCAGACTGTGATGCCAGGATATTGTGGGTTCTTGGCATGGGCAGTGCCTCTCTGTGGATTTCAGACAAACATGACAAACGTTTTTATAGCCAGCCTCAAGTTTTTATCTATTAGTAGGTGTCTTGGTGCCCCCTAAATAGGGATTCAGTACTTTGGCAGGAAGACTGCACTTTATATCTCGACTCTCCTGGCCCTGTATCCACCTAACCCTCTCTTGCTCCCGAGGGCAACTGATCTTGTTCTTTATTTTTGCCACCAAATGCCACTCATTTATATTGAGAAGCAGGTACTGGCGGCAGGGAAATGATCAATAATCCAGCAAGCAACCAATCTGTTTTCCATTTTTTGTGGCCTATCTGTGCTATGGAATGGTGCACAGACCCTTAATTATTCACCTACAATACTTTAAATGCTTGCAAGTGGCTAGTAACATCAGATGTGGAAAGCATTCAGTAATCATGGAGGAGGAAGAAAGTTTTATATAAAAAACAAGGATGACATGGGACAAGGATGAGAAGGGTGAAGGGCATATGGCAGAGGTACTGGTTGGGGGTATTCTGGTGGCCTGGGTTCCAGCTCAAGCTTCTGCAGGATCTCTGATAGGCTTTGCTTTACTTATCTCTTAAGTCCAGATCAGAATGGGAACAACGGACTTTATCCACATAAGTAATTAAAATGTTGCACTCCCTGGCAGGGGAGTTAAAATCAATTTCTCAAATACACGATGAAGAGCAATTGGCCAGGCTGCTGCCATGTGGAAAAAGATCCAGGACATCATGCTTGGGTGTACTGCAGAAACCCAGTGCTGCAAAAATCAAGCAGTTCTCCTGGGATGCCTGTTCCAAGGGATACACTGCAGAAGGCATGGGACAATCTTTTCATTCAACTTGGCAATGGCAGGGTCTTGGCTCAACAACAATTTCCACACCTCAGGAGACATACAGCTCAGCTGGGAAAAGCTGAAAGAGGTGCACAAAGAGTGACTGGAGGTGTAGAAAACCTGCCTTTGAGGTAAAGCTGATAGACAGAAGAGTGTGGTCTGAAGAGGGAACTGAGCTGATACAAAACAAGTTGCCAAATACATGCAAGGCTGATGCAAAGAAGAGTGGCACAATGTGTCCTTGGACCTTCTGCAAGTAGGGTGAGTAATGGGCTTCATCTCTAGCAGGAACAGTGTAGATAAAAGATCAGGAAAAATTTTCCAGTGCTATGGATAGTTCAACACAGGGATATTCCCACAGGCTGTTGTGGAATTGTAGGAAGGTATTAGACAAAGCTCTTGCAGGGATGGTTGAAGTATTGTTGATTGTACTGGGGCCCTGTTAGAGGGATTTATCCAACTTTTTTTTCCCTATTTCCTCTAGTTGCCACTGAAATAATTGGAATTCAGAACTTCAGTGTTTGGGAAGACCTGCTACAATAGCAATCCCCTGTTTGTAATCAAGAGGATTGCAAGAGCAATCACATGCATATTTAGCTTATGTGCAGTTCCCAGGATTGTAGGGGCATAGAGACAAGCTAAGAAATCTGTGTGCCATAACTGTAGAAGCTGGCTATTCTAGGGCATTGAAAATTCAGGGGGGTTTTTTTGACAAGGAGACACTGCACGTGCGTAATATTGTAGAGAAATCTCAGTTATATTTAGTGTTAGGGAGGCACAAAGAAAATCTCATTAGAACCCACCGACAACGATCTGTTATAAAGGGAACAGGAGCAATTTGTGATCTCTCAGAAAAAATAGTGTGTCTCTGTTCTGCCCTGTCCTCACTGTCAGCTGCTACTCTAGGACACAGATTTCTTAAGAGAAGGATCTGTGCCTGCTTGCTCAGTTAGCTCTGATACATCCCATTTTATTTGCTGGGAGGCTTGAACAATGAGCAGCAAACACTCTTGTTCCTATTTTAAACACATGGAAACTGCAGAACAGAGAAATAAAATTACTTATGTGGGGTCACAGAGCAATTTCTTGGTAGGACTTGGACCAGAATCCAGCTCCCTTGCTCCCAAACCCATGTGCCAGCCTTTGTCTTCATTCACCCTTCATTTTAATCACCTTCCAAGAAATTCTGTTGGCCTCTTCCAATTGACTTCCATGGGAGTAATGCCAGGTATCAAATGAAGTCACTGGGAATATCAATGCAAAGAAAGCCAATATTAGTTGCAAAGAAAGAACTGATGGAAGGGAAAAATAGATTTTACCAAAAAAAAAAGAAAAATGGAGTAAGTTCTAGTGCTGCTTCCATAATATCATTCCCCCTTTAATTTGTGGCTGGTTAAAATTAAAAAAAATAGATTGCTAATATTAATAGATGAAATGAATCTTGAATTTTATAATAGTGGAGGAAATGAAAGGACCAAAGTAATATTGTGTTGTTAACGGAGATTTTAATAATGATTCTGTCCTCAGTTAGTGCATTTGTTCCACAGAAAGTAAATCATTAATGAAGAGGAGGGGAAAACAGTTTTATGGTGATGGATTTTTTAAAAAAAAGTTTAATTTTGCTTAACTTTTAGAAACTCTGAAATACATCTGGTGCTCTAAAACCAAAAGACAAACACCTCAGTAGCAGTTTGTAAAAATGGGATTTAGCCAAGTGCCCAGAGTAGGATGGAGCAATGTCCATGACTCCTCTCCAGAAGATCTGAGGTGAGTGGACGAGGTAGGTTAGAGATGTTGGTTTCACAGAATCACAGAATATTCAGAGTTGGAAAGGACCCACAAGGATCATCAAGTGCAACTCTTGGCCCTGCACAGGTCATCCCTGAGAATCACACCATGTGCCTGAGAGCATTGTCCAAGCGTTTCTTGAGCTCTGTCAGGCTTGGTGCTGTCACCACTTCTCTGGGGAGCTGTTCCAGTGCCCAGTCACCCTATGAGTGAACATCCTTTTTCTAATAGCCAAGTGTAAACCTACCCTGACATAACTTCAGGCCATTCTCTCGGGTGATAGAGGAAGGAAGGTTTGAAGGTTTGCTGTTGATCAGTTGCATCCTCATAGGTATTTCTGAATAACACCTGTAGAGCATCTTCCTCACCCTAAACCAAGGGAGATCCCACTAGGTTCATCCTACATTTTCTGTGGACTTTTGCAAGATCTGCTTCCACCATATCCTCTGCAGGGGGATGGGTGGACTCAAACCCCTCTCTGAGCTGTGAGGGTGTTTGACTTCCCAGGTGAAGAAAAAAGCCATCAAGGCTAGTGTGTCCACCTACCCATCAGTATCATCAGCCACCTCCAAGGAGTCCCCAAGAAAGGTCTCCCTGGAGAGCAGCCCATTTCACACCAAGCCCCCTGGTTTGAAATGTCGAGCATAGGGAGGAGCACAGTCTGACAACAGTGGAGAAGAAAAGCATCTCTGTAGCTGAGGTCTGCTGTATAAGAAAAAGCAAATATGGAACATACATGCCTGTGTGTGCATGAAGGAAGTAGGGGAAAATACAGAATTCCCATGATTCCTTAATGAGCACAGCACCCCAACAATGAATGTAGAAATTTGAAACTAAGCGATGTTTTTGTATTTAAATTGTCAAATCAATAAAGAGATGTAAACATTGAACAACATTATATGAGAGCCTGGAGTGTCACCACAAAAAATTAAGACTATGTAATTAAAAGTACAGTGAGATTTATTTTTATATCATTCTTCATTCAAATCAACAAATCTTATTACTTTCCCAAAAATGTAAAGCAGGCTGCAAACTAATTCTAAAGATGAAGACAAAGTGGCTATTGAAAAACCTACGTTTCTTGTTCCCTTGGATCTGGCAACAGTCATGATTTAATATTTTAACTACTGTAATAGGTTATACTGCTGAAGAAAAGTGCATTAATTACTATTAATTACTAGGGAAACCTAAAAAAATCTAATTAAGAAGAATAAAATCATTCTTAGTGACTGGGAAAAATAAAACTATGTAAAGGGAAATGAGGGATGAAAAAACAAACGACACAAATATTAACAAATGTTGTCTGCACAGAGTGGAAAACACACTTCTGCTGTTGCTGAGGGTGTGGATTTGAATCTGGCTAGAGATCACAGTTTGCTGTGGCTAAAGCTCTTCTCTCACCCACTGGGAGCACCTTCTAATTGGCTGCAGCTCAGGGTTTGCTCTGAATTCAGCCCATCATGTCCATCCAGAGCTGGTCCCACTGGCTGTGTCTGAAACAACGGCTAAGAGCATGAGGCTGAACTACTTTTCAGAGTGTTCTATGGGGTAATGTAATAATTGTCTCAATAGTTGCCATCCTTCCTACAAAGTCAGAGAGGACGTGCATAAGAAAGCAGCCCTGTGTTCCAAACCATACAACATGTCATGCCTGGGGACATCATAGGCAGGAATCACCATGGGCAGATGCAAATCTGTGTTTCAACTAGCCACAGCCCTTGAAAGTAATGTAAAAGGGACCTTTCTGTGTGAAATATTCACCACCTTGTTTGCTCAGCCATCTTTTGACTTTATCCTCAAGTAGCCACCGTAAGGGAACACCTGCACCCCCACAACAGGATTTCCAGGGATGCAGGGCTGCTTTGGGAGCAGGTGCATCTTGTGTCAGTCAGAAACAGCAGCCAAAAGTGTTAGGAGGTGTTTGTCTGTATTTTCCAGGTGTGAAACTAGATGGGACCATGTGGTTTTGTCATTTTGGGGATTGGATTCTAGGGCTGTGATTTTAAGCTTTCATCTCAAGTTGGAATAAGAGGGTGTTTATTTCATGATCTTGAGGATTCTTATGATGGCAAAACTTACTTTCTTTCCAACCTTACTGCCCACATTCCTAAAGATTTCGCCGATATGTAAATGTCTGTGGATATTGCAAAGAAGGGAGAGGATGCCATAGGGTCAAGATCTGTACTAAGTGTTTAAATATATACATGTGGTTTATTTACTTCAGCTGATATTAGTAGTATTAATGCCTTTTCAAGCCAGAAGTAATTCTTTGATCACTTGTATTTACTACACATATAAAATAAACTGCAACAGTTTGGCCACCAAATCCAGTAACTTGTATGTCATTAATATCTCCAAATATGAAAAATTAGTAGTATAAATTTTGCACAGCCCTTCCAGGATTACAGATCTTCATCAAAGGCAAGAGGAATTGTCTGAGGAATAAGAACTTCTAGATTCAATGAATGCACACTGTGCCAGACAGGAAGAAACTAAGTGAAATCTTTGCAACCCATTATGGATGTGTGCTTGCACAGAAAGCCAGCAAAAGGGCACTGCAGCACCTCAGCTATATTTTGGTGGTATCGCTGACACCCAGAGTTGCACTGCTTTGTGCTCAAAGGTAAGTACTTTCTCCTTTCCCACCTTCACCCACAGGAAATGGGGTTGCAAAGCAAAAAAGCATAGACAGGAGTTGTTTGAAGGAGTTTTGATTGACTGGGGGTTATTTTGCATCACAGACACATCTGAACAGTAATGTGTTTTGATTAGCAAAGAATTCTTGTGTTGAACCTTGCAAAACACACACAGATTACTCAGGAAGAGTGTCTTATAGACCATGTGTAATTATCTACACAAGGGTTATAGAAACAGCCTTTAGTTATAAAACAGAAGTAAGCAAAGCTTTAATTCACTGTTTAAGAGAAAGATAGAAAGGGTTTTGATGTGGTAGCCTCTGAAGACCATTGTATCAGGACTTGCCATACTGTACATGCTCTACTAATCCAGGATCCATAGACATCAGAACTTTGTATAGTCTAGCCTGAGCTCTGCACTGCCAGACACCCAGGGCTGATGCAATCCTAATGTACAGATCACACACACCACTGTGGCTCTGACTCATGCATGGAACTGGGGGCTTGGACTCTAGGAGCATGCAGGGGCTGTGAGCTGTGGGTCAGGAGTGGAATGTTTTAGCTACCTGAGTTAGGGGCTGCTGCTCTGCTATGGCATCCCTCAACCCAGCCAAAACTTTCTGTTCACTGCAGAATACAGAGCAAGCTGTACCACCAAATGCCTAAGGTGCACGAAGAGCATCAGGACAGGGGAAGGTTGTGAGGGTAGTGGTAGGATTAGACTCACCTCATTTCAGATATTTACAGAGTAGATTTCTAAATGCAAGCTGTCACACTGGGCTTTCCAGGCAGCAAGATGAAATAAGTGAGTTTATTATGCAATTCATCTGCTCTGTTTTAACCATCTACTTTAGGAAGAGATGAATCACCGTAGACTCCATCGACTGTATTGACTGGCTCTCCATTGACTCCTGACGGAGCCACAGGTGATTCGCTCAAGTGCAGATTTCTGCTTTAGTTGGGTGAACCCACTGAGAGCTTTGTGCCCATAGTGTAAGACGTGGCTGCTCTGAGCAGCTCAGACTGTGGCATTTCAGTCAATAACTTTTACAGCAAGCGCAGTATTTTTGGAGAAGTGACACCCATCAGGAGGAGTTTGCAACATAAGTAGACAAAAGAAATAGCAGGTGGAAAACAGACATGCCCTGTGATCAGTAGGAAATAAAGTCTGTGCTTTCTGCTCCTGCACCATGTGCCTCAAACCCTGTGTCTCTTTTATAGCAGGTTTTCATGTCTTCACTGAGAGATTAGTTCAGGTGTGAACTCATCATACTGATGATTAGTTCATGATGATTGCTGTCATCTCTCTCCCTCCTAACTGAGGGGGTCTTGTTGAAGCCATATCTCATCCCCTGGGGCTATTGCTGCACCTTATCCTCAAAGCATCAGCCACTTTTGAGAACGTCTTGGGTCGTCAGGAGAGAAACTGTCTGGGTCATCAAGAAAGCATGCACTTGAAAGAGAGAAAAAACCCATCAGTCTGTAGAAGCGTATGCCATTAGAAAGCAAAACGCAGCCTACGCATGTAAGAGCGGCAGCCTCTACAGTGTGGTGTACGTCCACACACTCAGCCCGTTGTTTCAGAAACCATCTCCTTTCGGCTGTGATCACTCTCAACTGTTTGCAGTCTGTATGTGGTGACGTGCATGGAATATTACTACAAAAATGTGCATTCTTGTTAATAGGTATAGTTTAGGATGATTGTTAGCAGAGCATAAGGCCTTATTGATTGAAGGTGGCATATGGCAAGGATGTATAATGATTCACTTTGGCTGCTAGTTTGAAATCCTATTCACGGGCAAAAAAAACCCCCACTCTCCTTTGCAGTCAGGCTTCATTCTTTCTGCAGCGTGTTTTTCAAACCAGGCCATTTTACAAGTGATCCGTAGGAGAGATTTCCTACTCTCCTGGGTGTGTGTGCTCAAAGCTCTTTTCAGTCTTGCAAGGGCAGGTCACAAGAACAAAAGCTGAAGTTATCATATACCTCCCTTTGAGGGGAAGGTTGGCTGTCTTGCAGTTCTCTCTCTAAAACCCTTTTTCTGAGTGTTTAGTGTTTATGAAAGGTGATGGACTTGAAAACCTGATGCACAATAAATGCCAGAGAGAGGTATAGCCCAAGCAATGCCAGTTTCCAGTAGCATTCCTTGGTGGCTGGTGGGAGAGGGTATGTATAACCACCTGTGGCAACTGCCTCAAGGGAACAGTTTTGGCATTTTTAGCAATTCCATTTTTGAAAGACGAAGCTGCTAGTGCTCCAGAAAGCTGCAGTAAAGGTGAACTCTTCTCTGGATCCAGCTTCTCTTTACCAGGGGGAAAAAATACATATTCCTACATGGCATTAGCAAATACAGAGTAATTAACCTGAGGTAAAATCCCAGTGAAGGCAAAGCAGGCAAACTATTAATACATGTGAACTGACAGAAATAAGCCCTGAGGACCTCATCTATCTTCCTCATGTGTTAGCAGGTCCAAGTGAAGCTGAAGTTGTCTCACCTGGTTTGCCATGTGTAGACTGATGAGGTAAGCACAGACCTTGCTTAAAGGTGGCACCTCATGAGTCCTGAATGCCTGCACATTCCCCACACTGGTTCTTCTGAGGGATGTGTTGAATCGAGAGAGAGTTGTCCTGAAGGATGACAGCTCTCAGTGATACTGTCCCAGTGCTTGAGAGCAAATATGGTTGCAATTTCTCATAATACCAACCCCAGCACCCAGTCAGCCACCATTGCCAGGAAGCAGTGCAGGGAAGGGTTTAGCCAGGTTGGCTGAACAGTGGAGGAAAGGATGTTCTCAGCATCTCCTCAGAGCTGTCTTGCAATGTCTGCTGAACAGGAAAAAACTGCAGGGACTGATCCTAACCCAAGCGGATTAGCT
>NW_008676777.1:28817-29160 GCF_000695815.1 Acanthisitta chloris | reverse complement strand
GAAAGAGTATGATCTCTGCCCATTCCTATAGCCCTGCAAGCTTCCCTGACCTTTATCTGGCTGATGTTCAGTGACATCTGGACACTTTTCTTGGCAACTACACCAAAAATAGTTTAAATGGCATTCAACTCACTACTGGAGGCACAGCCCTTGTGCAGTTTAAATGGCATTCAACTCACTACTGAAGGCACAGCCCTTGTGTTTCCCCACCAGCAAATAAAGAGCAGAACCTTCATATATGTATTTTCTGGGAACTGATGCTTTCTAGGAATTGCTTACAAAGAATTAAGTAATCTATTTGATTGTCATCCAGAAGGCCTGGGCTTGCTACGTGATCTTGCAC
>NW_008676777.1:23709-28803 GCF_000695815.1 Acanthisitta chloris | reverse complement strand
CACTCTTTCAAGATAGTCTCGAGAATTTGCCTGTGGTAGGCAAAACAGGGCTCCCTTGAATGAAATATCTCTGAACAGGCAAATAAATGGAATGCCTTTCATTATACCTGTCACCAGTTTATTTACTCCATGGCATCTTTCTGCCATAAAAGTCCTGAGTGATTTCAGCCTACTGAAACATCTGCACTCATTTTCAGAAAATAACAACTGCCAATGTATGAACTCACTATTTTCTCAGAACACCTATTGTTCAGTGTCCGACCCTTATTGTTCCTCATCTCCTGTGAGTGGTTTACAATCAAATCCACTTTATTTACAGTGGAAAGCAAAATATGTCAGGGCAAGACAATTGACTATAAGCCTTCAGTCAATAACAGCTTATTTTTGTGCATGCTAAAATGTAGTCATTTCTTGCATTCATTGAAATCAGTGGCAAAGTTCCCATTTGGAGGTATCTGTTCAGTCCTGTGCCAGATCCTGGGCTCCCGCTAAGCATGAGCTGGTATACCTTACCATGCACCTTCTAAACCTGCATCCACCATGCATAGACTTTTTTTCTTTTTTTCTCTTTTCATAGGCCCCACAAACCATCCTGGAGTGAGCACTCACAATTAAGACCTTGTATCAAGACAGTACTTTAACATCACTCAACTGGTTTGCTGATTAAGAACCTTTATAAAGACTGAGCTGTTGACAGGTGAATCATCTCTGTCCCACAGTGTTTCAGTCTTTACTCCTGGTTTGTGGCCAACATCAACTCCCACTGAAGGTCTTCCTTGTATAGTTTTCCAGTGAATGCTTTCCATGGGGTCATCACATCTCAGAGATAAACACCGAAAAGCTGAAGCATGCTATTAAGCTTCTTAAAGCATTAGAAAGACAATCATTTTGACAGAATAGATGTTAATCACACTTATATAAAAGCTTTTCATCTTCAAAGCATTTAACCAACATTAATTACATGTAATTGGCTTTTCCATGTACGTCATGCAAAACACACCTTTCATGTCACTTGTCACTGCTATCTTATCCAGGATTTCTGAGAGAAAGCTGTGCCTCTTCAGTGCAGCACAGCTTCCTGAAGCCACTTGAGGCCTCATCCTGCAAATTCCAAAGGGCAACATTTAAAACAACAGTGGCACAGAATATAGACACCTCAGTGGAACTGAGAGATCTGTGGAAAGAAATAATGCCATCCCACTTGGGTGCTTGCAAAGCTGTGTGTCCATTTCCTTGACAAAATCTTCTGAGGAGACTGTTCGAAGTTTTGCTGTCTCCTGTGCCTGGGGATGTCTCTGTCTTCCCTAGGCCCTACCAGGTCCTATACCCACACTCTGGTGTCTGCCTGATGTGTCCAGGGTGCCCTAGCCAGAAACCAGAAGGTGCTTTCTGGACTCCAGCAGCACTGCATCTGAAAGGCTACAGTGAAAAGAGAGGGGGCCACATTTTGCATGGATGCGTTGTCTTCAAGCATTTATCCAAGAAGCTGAGAACTAGGGTCCATTCCTTTCCTCTGCCTGAGGAGGTCTGAAACCCCCATCTGCCACCACCCTGTCTTGCGTTTCTTGCATGTCCTTTTCATTGAAACAACTGCTACATTCAGCCACAAACAACTTGAAAAAGTTAAGATTTTTATTCCAATTTGCAAGGTTTGTGAGACAGAAGATGCTTTGCTGCCCAGTGAACTGTCAGGATTCAGCTAGGAAATACAAGTTCCATGTGTCCTTGTAAGAGCTGGCTAGTATTCAGGTTCCCTGGTGCTCAGAGCTGAAAAAAAAAAGAATTTTGGAAGCATTAGTCACAAAAACATAAATTTCACCAAAAAAAAGGATAAATCAAGAAAATGTCCAAGGAAAGAAAAAAACCCCAACATTTACAGGGACTCAATCATAGGGAACATTTCCTGGAGGTGAGCACTGGTTGGAGGATAAAGTTCACAACAGGTAAGAAACCAAACACAAGCACTATCAGGATCAACAGCACCACCCAGGTCAGGACCAGAGGACTTTTCCTATCAATCAGAGATTGGTAAAGGTCTTGATACGTGTCTTCCCTCTGTTTGTCTGTATTTCAGAGGGCAATATTGAAGGTGATATTGCGATTGTTTTCAGAGTGTAGCACCATTTACAAGCTGATTATCTCTGTCCCTGCTCATATACATAGCTAATAGAGCTAAAAAACATGCTGTTAGCTCAATGGCTCATAAAGGGATGAAGGCTCCTGCATTGTCTTGAAGTAAACAAAGGTGCTTTCACAAATGCCCAGGATTTATTAACTTTTATTCTTAGCCCTCAGCTTTTATTCTTAACCCTAGATGGCTACAAAGGCCAGAGAGTGAGTTTCCTATGGAGCTGTTTGGCTCTGGGTATAATAAGTTCCAAGTCTCTTGAATTGTCTTGCACATTGAAAGACTCTCCATCTCTCATGAGGGTGCATCAGAGGGAGGGAGACCTGCATGATATACTTAGGATGAGAAGAAAAACAGCGAAAGAGAATTCAAGGTACCCAGGGACCTAACCCCATATCATAGGGAGGCAGATTTTTAGAAAAGCATTTAAGTGGCAGGTTCCAGTGCAAGTCACAATTGTTCTCATAAATCGACAAGATCCTGCAGAAATCCCACACAGTGTCACCTGCCCTCAGTTGTTTGAGTGGCTGTTTATTTTGCAGACATCTTCACCATTTCATTCTCAAGACTGTAATTCAGTTAGGGGTAACAGTTCTGTCAGACTACTCCCACCCTGGAAGTTAAGTAAATGGTTAAGTGTGTTATAGGTTCAGAGCTAGAAGACTCTCCACCTTGCAGGATTGAGCCCTGTAATCTATTCCTATTTCCTTTTCAACTTCTACAAGTAACCCCAAGCAGGCTGGGAACACTAAGTGCAAAGTTACGGGAGATGACTGTGGCAATTTCTGAATGACAAGAGCATTTAAAAGAAATGTCAAGAGTCTGTGGGCTGCAAGCTTTTATGTTTCAAGGAGAAACAAGAACAAAGGAGGGACAATAAATCAAACGCAACAGCTTAGCATGCTCCATCTCTGAGAGTTAACCTCTTGAAAGCCATGTCCCAGACACAGCGAGGGCCACACTCCTTTGATCGGGTCCATTATTTTCTGCAAAGTGGTGGAAGCAGCAGGGTGGGCACCCCCATGCATGCCCAGGGGCCATGTACACTGTGCTTTGCTTGACATGTGCTATGCATTTATGGGTTAACATCAAACATAGGCTGATTTATAATTTTTAATCAAAAAAGGATTATAACCTAATAAATCCTAATAACGTATTCTGTCTGGAGGTTATGTGATGTTGTCATATAATATACTGGGAGCTTTGCTTTCCTGAGCCTGGAAGATGGGGTGAAGTTTTTTTACTCATCAGTAAACTGTTCCATGGAAATGCTTAAATGGATCAAGACCCTCATGATGTAAATGGTGATCCCCTTGGGTGGAGCCTTTCCTGCTCTCACAGGTTTTGAAGTACCTAAACAAAGACACACTGGGAAGCTTGCAGCATCCCTATGCAATGTGTATCTCCTCTCACTTTCAGAGGCCAAGTATTGCAGGTTGGGAGCTAATTATTGGTAGTTAGCTAGTTGAATCTAAGCATTAAACATACCAAACACATTTCTTATGTTAGTCAGGGCCCTAAGGAGTCCTCCAACCCTGAGAGGGTAAGTGTTGGTTTGTAAGGGCCCATCATTTTTTGAAGTTAAAAAATTGTGACTGCACAAAGGAAGACTTAACTCTCTCTAGTGGATTTCCTAGGTTTTGGTTCTCCCACCCAGATAGACAGGTATTATCCTGGGGAATCTACAAGTAGGCCACACCTGACAACTCTGTCTTCTGTGCCCAAAAAGTGATCATCTTCCCACCAATCCATACTCTGTCTCCCAGCAAAAGTCTGTCCTGGAAGAACATTTACTTCCCAGGAGATCTAATTAACATGACGAGACTAATGGAGGCTAAATGTAAAGAATTTTAAAAAAGTTCTTTGACTGCAGTGCCATTTTTAAAGCTGCTCCTCCCTGCTCTTTGTTTGCACACAATAGCTGAACCACCACAGTGGGGATGGGACAAGGGTCAAGAGGTCCAAGGTATTTTCAAGCTAGTTTTAACTGTCTTGCTGTTACCTCATGCTCTTCCCCTATGTTTGCACCCATCTGTTGTTTTTTTAGCCTCCTCCTATAGTTGCCTTCTAGCCAAGATATTCTCTTTGTGTGTCTGCACGTGCATGGTGTGATGAGACTCGATGGGTGGTCGATGAGCAAGACCTCAACACAAACTCTTAGTGTTGCCACATCTTTACTACTGCCAGAGAAGAATGTCACTGGAAGCCTGATCTAAGCCATAGCAATCACTAAAGCAGTTCAGAGCTACTTCTTTAACATTGATTTACTAACTAAGGAAAGATTTTCAAACCAATCAGATAGTGAAATCATTCAGGATCAATGAGGTCTATGTCTAGAATCACTCTCAGGTGTCACAGAATGACAGAATCATTTAGGCTGGAAAGGACCTCTGAGACCATCGAGTCCAACCTTTGACTGATCATCACCTTGTCAAACAGCCCATGGCACTAAGTGCCATATCCAGTCATTTCTGGAACACCTCTAGGGATGGTGACTCCACCACCTCCCTGGGCAGCCCATTCCAATGTTTAACAACCCTTTCCATGAAGAAATTCCTCCTGATGTCCAACCTGAATCTCCCCTGGTGCATCTTGAAACTATGTCCTCTTGTCCTGACAAAGACCAGAGTGTGGAGAGTGTGTCCTGTGATAACAGTGTGGAGAGAACATGTCTCAGAGGGGATCCACTCACAACCCTTTGCTTAGGTGGTTTTTTCTCCAGGACAGCTACAATTTTGTAGATATATACCTAGGAAAGACAACTCTTTGAGCCTTCTTCCACTAGGCTACAGTTAGAGCTCCTAGTTCCTCCAGGTTTCAGCTAAAAGCAGCCTGGGCTGACAGTCTTCAGCTGCAATCTTTTGTGATACTCACTAACAGTGCTTTGCAACATGTAGAAATTCATACACTTTCATCTTAATTTTTCTAAAACACCCCAAAATACTGCTCCTTCCACCACTCTTTGT